>NC_060173.1:18267361-18379861 GCF_021184085.1 Oncorhynchus gorbuscha
ATCATAACCAAAGCAATTTCCAGCTCATTGCACAGAATAGTAATTCCCCACGCGGGACCTCTAGGCTACACTCAGAGACCATAAGGACGGGGTCTGTGGTAAACACTGGCATCGTCTAGTCCTATCTCCCTATTGGCTTTCCTTTTGATTCAAGTTGTCTCTTTCATTAAATATGCCAGGGATGGCAAAATAGGATTTCAAAGTCAACTCTGTTTGTTCTCAGATCACAACATTTTCTCATCTTGAGTTACCCTCGACTCAGTAGAAAACAAGCAACTGTATTTTGGTTTTATCTGGAAATGTATGAATCCCATCACATTTGCAACTCAAAGACCACGTTACACAATACTGTATGAGAGATGGACAAATCGTGAACTTTAGGGGTCTAAAACACTTCAGAATTTTTCATCAAACTTTCACAAGTTACATTCATCTGTCATTTGGGAGAAGAATGTGTGTCGCTTGAAAGAGAGATAACGCTTAAAAGGTGTGTGTGTGTGTGTCTGCGCATCTATGTGTTTGTGTGTGTGTGTGTGTCTGCGCGTCAATGTGTTTGTGTCTTTGTGTGTGTGTGTGTGTGTGTGTGTGTGTGTGTGTGTGTGTGTGTGTGTGTGTGTGTGTGTGTGTGTGTGTGTGTGTGTGTGTGTGTGTGTGTGTGTGTGTGTGTGTGTGTGTGTGTGTGTGTGTGTGTGTGTGCATCAATGTGTTTGTGTCTTGTGTTTGTGTCTTTGTGTGTGTGTGTGTGTGTGTGTGTGTGTGTGTGTGTGTGTGTGTGTGTGTGTGTGTGTGTGTGTGTGTGTGTGTGTGTGTGTGTGTGTGTGTGTGTGTGTGTGTGTGTGTGTGTGTGTGTGTGTGTGTGTGTGTGTGTGTGTGTGTGTATCTGCGCGTCTATGTGTTTGTGTCTTTGTGTCTTTGTGTGTGTCTGTGCGTGTGTATGTGTGTGTGTGTATGTGTGTGTGTCAGGGAGACACATGGTCACATTCCGGCATCAATCTTTCATGAAGCATCTGGAAAGGTCACAACAACACTCCCCTGAGCTGAGCTGATTCTCAAATGCCTGAACAGAGCTCCACTCCCCCTACTGGACACCAGAGGTACTACATCCACGCTCGACCACTACCCTGAGCGATGAGGGCCTTTTCTCATTTGGTAAAAATCCGTCGACCACCCTCTCCCCTCCGTCCTCTCTCCTCCTTGACCCCTGAAACCGATAAGTGGTAGAGTAGTCAGGGCGTTGTCAGTTCATTAGTAGGCGAACGGAAGAGTGTCCTCCCCTACTCGAAAGCCGCCTTTAATTGAGGATAGTCATCTGTATCCTTTTACCTGAGTCCTTCGCAGAAGCGTTTTGAAATCTGCCACTCCCCTTTAAATCAGCTTTTATTTTGTCAGAGGAGAAAAGCATGCACACCTTTAAAAACAATATGCTACTTATTGTTTTGTCTATAAATGTCTTCCACAACTAACTGAATCAGTTTGAATCACTTTACACATTTATTTAGTGTAAACGTTATTCGCCTGATGAAGCGCGAGTGGAGAAGAGTCTCATTTCATACAAGCGCATTTTTGTCCACGTTCCCTTTTCTCAACACCTCTCCTTGATTACCTTTGATATTTTTCAAAATGAGGCAAGAGAGGACAGAGGAGAGAGGACAGAGGAGAGAGGACAGAGGAGAGAGGACGCAGGAGTTAAGATAATCCAATTGAGAAAAGGCCAGGGTTAGCAGCGCAAACACCCCCTCAGTCTTACATCATGAATTTTCATACGCCCATTAGCCAGCCTTGCAGCTTTCTCCCCTGACAGCTACACAATGAGGGCTATATATTTTAATTTAAACATCATAAACCCGTTGAGTGCTTAATTAACTTGAACCATCTTTAGGGGAAGGAAGCCAATTTTGAGAGGGTCGCATGGAGCCGATTCCAAATCAAACAGTTTTACATCCTCCATCCATTGGCCAGTGTCTGATTAACACAGGGAATTACCATGTTGGTAAAAGTCCTATTCCCAGCCCCCCAGGGAAATCACTATGCACATGCACAGAGCATGAGTAGCACAACTATTGTTTGAGTTCAACGACGTCATTGAATGGCTTTATACAGACAGAACAGAGGGAGATCCATTCATTTCACTTCCTTTCTCCCAGTAGCTTTGTTATTTTAGAATGGTCCATGCAAACACGCCAAAAGTAACCAGACACAGCCAGATATCCTGAAAGGATATGTTCCATACAGAAATACGTATTTGAAAGGATCCTAAAAGTCATTATTTTGGCAGCAATCATTTTCAGGTACAGTCAAACAATAAATACCTTTCTATAATGTACTGTCACAAAGACATCCTCTGTATTTGGAAGAGTAGACATGCTTATTATTGTAGCCTAACCATGTCTGACTGGCTTAATATTCTATAAAACATTCTCTGTATCTACCTAATGTTTTGCGCTATCTCTATTTTGCCATCTCTTATCTAACCTTTTCAGTGACAGAGTCAATTAATATTTAATTTTGTTGTGTTAGAGTCCAAAAACATCAACATCTTATCATGTATATATCTCCCTTTTACTATGCATTTAGATGTATGACACAATATGCAAAGGGACTTTGCCAATCAGGCCCTAATGAGAAATTAAAACAAGCTCTTGTGTGTACAGATCACAAGCTTTGGAGAATGTAAATGGGAATGATCTTTAATTAAGAGAGCAAGCCAAACATTTTCATTAGGTCTGCATGGAAATGAGCCCAGGGAGCAGACTGGTCTCTGGAGAGTCTCTCTGCTCTGATTCTCTCTCTGCTCTGTTCCAAGACACGGCTTTTGTCACAAATGAGGTTAACGCCTGGAGGCTGCTTCCCTCCCTCCCTCTCTATAATTTCTCTCCCCCATCCCTCTATCTCCTTGCCTGCGTGACTGGTTCCCGTCGGGATTCAGGGAGGAGGGGGCCTCCTCATCCCCCAACTTACCCAGGAGCACTGCCCACAAACTGTGATCTTATCTCACATGATGTTAACAGATGTAATCCTATCCTGTCTGTCTGTCTGTCTATCTGTCTCTGTCTGTCTGTCTGTCTGTCTGTCTGTCTGTCTGTCTGTCTGTCTGTCTGTCTGTCTGTCTGTCTGTCTGTCTGTCTGTCTGTCTGTCTGTCTGTCTGTCTGTCTGTCTGTCTGTCTGTCTCTCTCTCTCTCTCTCTCTCTCTCTCTCTCTCTCCCTATCTCTGTATCTCTCTCTCTCTCTGTCTCGCTCTCTCTGTCTCGCTCTCTCTCCCTCTCTTACTCTCTCTCTCTGTTATTTATACAACCCTGAAGGCAAGGTGTCTGTTGCCTCTTAAAGCAGGCCAGGATGACGTCAGATGCCCAGAGGGCCTACCCCCCGGTTGGTCCCCGACCCTATCTATGTTTCCAATATAGATGCCAATAAGTCAGGGCAGTCCTTTGACTATCAGGGGCCTATACTAAAGCCATGCTATACTGTAGGTTAGTAGAGGGTTAAAATGTATGTGTGACTGACAGAGTTCTCTCTCTCTCATTCTCTCAGGCTGTGTGTTCTTGTTGTAACTCAAGGTGTTCCTCTGTTCCCTGTTAGCTACAGGGAAGTGGAAGTAAGCCTGAGTAGGCCCATCTGAGCCCCTCTCCGCCCCTGGTCTCTAACACACTCACCCTCAACATGGAGGAGAGACAGAGGGGCGGGTGACTGAGGTTCATTCCCTACCGCAGGCTGGTTGCACAGCCTCCACTCACAACAACACATTTGACTTTGGTGGAGACACACAGTAGGATCTATTCCTTTAACGTGCTATAGTACTGCCTCCTTTTACCTTTACCATGGTTACAGAACATGTTTTACAGTACAGCACACAGTAGTGACAACAGAGACTCATCTGTGGGTGATGCCTGCTTGACTTCATCTACATCTTACGCAGAGGCACCCCACTCAGTCACAGTGAGGAACAGGCCTACACCACAATAAACAAACAGAAAGATGTAGGAAAAGATGCACTATATTGCCTGAAGCATCACATAGGTTCTCACCCTTTAACGTCTCATCACATAGGTACTCCCCCTTTAACGTCTCATCACATAGGTACTCCCCCTTTAACATCTCATCACATAGGTACTCCCCATTTAACGTCTCATCACATAGGTACTCCCCATTTAACGTCTCATCACATAGGTTCTCACCCTCTAACGTCTCATCACATAGGTACTCCCCATTTAACGTCTCATCACATAGGTTCTCACCCTTTAACGTCTCATCACATAGGTACTCCCCATTTAACGTCTCATCACATAGGTACCACCCATTTAACGTCTCATCACATAGGTACTCCCCCTTTAACGTCTCATCACATAGGTACTCCCCCTTTAACGTCTCATCACATAGGTACTCCCCATTTAACGTCTCATCACATAGGTACTCCCCCTTTAACATCTCATCACATAGGTACTCCCCATTTAACGTCTCATCACATAGGTACTCCCCCTTTAAGGTCTCATCACATAGGTACTCACCCTTTAACGCCTCATTAAGTTTAGGGCTTGTGCCAAAAGCCACCACAGTGCACATACATAATGGTGCGCACACACACGCATGCACACACACTCACACACACACACACACACACACACACACTAAATCTCCCGATTATGTGACCTGTTTGAAGTGGCACCTCTACAGATATATTTAGAGGGAAAACTCTCTCAATATTGGCACATTATCCTGTGAGACAGGCTAGATCTACTTGACCTGAAGGAACAGTCAGTCTCTACCATAGGAACAGCCAGTCTCCACCATAGGAACAGTCATTCTCCACCATAGGAACAGTCAGTCTCTACCATAGGAACAGCCAATCTCCACCATAGGAACAGTCAGTCTCTACCATAGGAACAGCCTGTCTCCACCATAGGAACAGTCAGTCTCTACCATAGGAACAGCCTGTCTCCACCATAGGAACAGCCTGTCTCTACCATAGGAACAGCCAGTCTCTACCATAGGAACAGCATGTCTCCACCATAGGAACAGTCAGTCTCTACCATTGGAACAGCCAGTCTCCACCATAGGAACAGCCTGTCTCTACCATAGGAACAGCCAGTCTCCACCATAGGAACAGTCATTCTCCACCATAGGAACAGTCAGTCTCTACCATAGGAACAGCCTGTCTCTACCATAGGAACAGCATGTCTCCACCATAGGAACAGCCTGTCTCTACCATAGGAACAGCCTGTCTCCACCATAGGAACAGCCAGTCTCCACCATAGGAACAGCCTGTCTCCACTATAGGAACATCCTGTCTCCACCATAGGAACAGCCTGTCTCTACCATAGGAACAGTCAGTCTCTACCATAGGAATAGCCAGTCTCCACCAGAGGAACAGCCTGTCTCTACCATAGGAACAGCCTGTCTCCACCATAGGAACAGACTGTCTCCACCATAGGAACAGTCAGTCTCTACCATAAGAACAGCCTGTCTCCACCATAGGAACAGACTGTCTCCACCATAGGAACAGTCAGTCTCTACCATAGGAACAGCCAGTCTCCACCATAGGAACAGTCAGTCTCTACCATAGGAACAGTCAGTCTCCACCATAGGAACAGCCAGTCTCCACTATAGGAACAGTCAGTCTCTACCATAGGAACAGTCAGTCTCCACCATAGGAACAGGCAGTCTCTACCATAGGAACAGCCAGTCTCCACAATAGGAACAGCCAGTCTCCACCATAGGAACAGCCTGTCTCCACCATAGGAACAGGCAGTCTGTCTCCACCATAGGAACAGCCTGTCTCCACCATAGGAACAGCCTGTCTCCACCATAGGAACAGTCTCTAGTCTCTACCATAGGAACAGCCAGTCTCCACCATAGGAACAGTCAGTCTCCACAATAGGAACAGTCAGTCTCTACCATAGGAACAGCCAGTCTCCACTATAGGAACAGTCAGTCTCTACCATAGGAACAGTCAGTCTCCACCATAGGAACAGGCAGTCTCTACCATAGGAACAGTCAGTCTCCACCATAGGAACAGGCAGTCTCTATCATAAGAACAGCCTGTCTCTCCACCATAGGAACAGCCTGTCTCCACCATAGGAACAGGCAGTCTCTACCATAGGAACAGCAGTAAGAAACAGCCTGTCTCCACCATAGGAACAGCCTGTCTCCACCATAGGAACACTCCGAACAGCCTCTCCACCATAGGAACAGCCTGTCTCCACCATAGGAACAGAGCCTGTCTCTACCATAGGAACAGCCTGTCTCCACCATAGTAACAGTCAGTCTCTACCATAGGAACAGTCAGTCTCCACCATAGGAACAGCCAGTCTCCACCATAGGAAGTCAGTCTCTACCATAGGAACAGCCAGTCTCCACCATAGGAATAGGCAGTCTCTACCATGGGAACAGTCAGTCTCTACCAGTCAGTCTCTACCATAGGAAGAGTCTCCAAGTCTCTACCATAGAAACAGCCAGTCTCTACCATTGGAACAGCCAGTCTCCACCATAGGAACATCCAGTCTCCATCATAGGAACAGTCATTCTCCACCATAGGAACAGTCAGTCTCTACCATAGGAACAGCCTGTCTCTACCATAGGAACAGCATGTCTCCACCATAGGAACAGCCTGTCTCTACCATAGGAACAGCCTGTCTCCACCATAGGAACAGCCAGTCTCCACCATAGGAACAGCCTGTCTCCACTATAGGAACATCCTGTCTCCACCATAGGAACAGCCTGTCTCTACCATAGGAACAGTCAGTCTCTACCATAGGAATAGCCAGTCTCCACCAGAGGAACAGCCTGTCTCTACCATAGGAACAGACTGTCTCCACCATAGGAACAGTCAGTCTCTACCATAAGAACAGCCTGTCTCCACCATAGGAACAGACTGTCTCCACCATAGGAACAGTCGGTCTCTACCATAAGAACAGCCTGTCTCCACCATAGGAACAGACTGTCTCCACCATAGGAACAGTCAGTCTCTACCATAGGAACAGCCAGTCTCCACCATAGGAACAGTCAGTCTCTACCATAGGAACAGTTAGTCTCCACCATAGGAACAGCCAGTCTCCACTATAGGAACAGTCAGTCTCTACCATAGGAACAGTCAGTCTCCACCATAGGAACAGGCAGTCTCTACCATAGGAACAGCCAGTCTCCACAATAGGAACAGCCAGTCTCCACCATAGGAACAGCCTGTCTCCACCATAGGAACAGGCAGTCTCTACCATAGGAACAGCCTGTCTCCACCATAGGAACAGCCTGTCTCCACCATAGGAACAGTCAGTCTCTACCATAGGAACAGCCTGTCTCCACCATAGGAACAGCCAGTCTCCACCATAGGAACAGCCAGTCTCCACAATAGGAACAGTCAGTCTCTACCATAGGAACAGCCAGTCTCCACTATAGGAACAGTCAGTCTCTACCATAGGAACAGTCAGTCTCCACCATAGGAACAGGCAGTCTCTACCATAGGAACAGTCAGTCTCCACCATAGTAACAGGCAGTCTCTATCATAAGAACAGCCTGTCTCCACCATAGGAACAGCCTGTCTCCACCATAGGAACAGGCAGTCTCTATCATAAGAACAGCCTGTCTCCACCATAGGAACAGCCTGTCTCCACCATAGGAACACTCCGTCTCCACCATAGGAACAGCCTGTCTCCACCATAGGAACAGAGCCTGTCTCTACCATAGGAACAGCCTGTCTCCACCATAGTAACAGTCAGTCTCTACCATAGGAACAGTCAGTCTCCACCATAGGAACAGCCAGTCTCCACCATAGGAAGTCAGTCTCTACCATAGGAACAGCCAGTCTCCACCATAGGAATAGGCAGTCTCTACCATGGGAACAGTCAGTCTCTACCAGTCAGTCTCTACCATAGGAAGAGTAAGTCTCTACCATAGGAAGAGTCAGTCTCTGCCATTGGAACAGACAGTATCTACCATAGGAACAGTCAGTCTCTACCATAGGAACATAGTGGCCTGAGTCTGAATCAACGGCCCCAGCAGTCCTGTGTCGGTCTGTGCTGTGGGCTGTGTCTGAATCAACGGCCCCAGCAGTCCTGTGTCGGTCTGTGCTGTGGGCTGTGTCTGAATCAACGGCCCCAGCAGTCCTGTGTCTGCCTGTGCTGTGGGCTGTGTCTGAATCAACGGCCCCAGCAGTCCTGTGTCTGCCTGTGCTGTGGGCTGTGTCTGAATCAACGGCCCCAGCAGTCCTGTGTCTGCCTGTGCTGTGGGCTGTGTCTGAATCAAAGGCCCCAGCAGCTCTTCAGTCAACAATTGGATACCCCAGGGATCCTTTCTTCTCTCCCCACTCTGGAGTCACTCTGGAGCCACTCTGGCCACTCTGTCACCACTCTGGCCAGACACTCTGGCCAGCCACCACTCTGGCCAGCCACCACTCTGGAGCCACTCTGGAGCGATAAAATACACAAAGTTGTTTGAAGAAGTCTTGGCTTCCTCATCAGTTAAACAATATATTTCAGGAGGTCAGAGACGATAAAGAGACAGACGGAGCAAAAGAGACAGATAATAACGTGGGTGAGAGAAACACTCTTTCTGTGGTCTACATGAGGTGAAAGAAACAGCACACACTGTTAGAGGGACTGAATGTGTGTCTGTTGAAGTGAGGGCCTATAGGGAGGCTGGATCTTGGAGAAAGATGTGGATAGACACCAGATATACAGGAGTGGAGGAGTGTGTTTAGTAGCCTGCTGTCAGCCTCCCCATCAGAGAGGGACATGTTGCCAGACTTCTCCTACAAAGGGTGAAAAGGAATCTTTGACTTTCTCCTCATGCTTACAAGAGACATACTCTCTGCCTGAGTCCCTCTCAAAGGATGGCGACCAAAGCTGGTATCTTTGAATAAATACAAACAGAGAGCCCCCCCCCCCCCAACTCCACATCTGAAATAGAGATGAATCAAGCTGTGGCCTCCAAAGTAATCAAAAATGTATTTCCATATCTTGGTAATTGAATTGCGTACAAGCGGCAAGTTAATGAGGTCATCCTTTCCGCAGCAATGAGAGGAAAACACAAATAATTATCTCAAAAATCTTCCTTATGTAGCAATTAATTTGAACCCTCCTCTCCTCTCCCCCGTGTTCCCCAGTTTGGGTGTGTGTATGTGTGTGGTTGAGTAGGTCATGGTTAAGGCTGAGTGGGATTGACATGCGATTGATGTGGCGGTGGTGCAGAGCCATGCGGTGTGACGTGGTGTAGACAGGGGGAGGTAATCAAGGCCCTACAGCTGTTCTGGGACTCAGAGACTTCCAGGTGACTGTCACCTGAAATTTCACATGCTGGCACTGTCTCCAAGAGTGTCTGGTCACTGGAGGAGAGGAGCACTGATCGGGCATCTGGCTCCAGGTGGTGTGTGTGTGTGTGTGTGTGTGTGTGTGTGTGTGTGTGTGTGTGTGTGTGTGTGTGTGTGTGTGTGTGTGTGTGTGTGTGTGTGTGTGTGTGTGTGTGTGTGTGTGTGTGTGTGTGTGTGTGTGTGTGTGTGTGTGTGTGTGTGTGTGTGTGTGTGTGTGTGTGTGTGTGCTAGTATGTGTGTATTTAGGGAAGATGAGGGAGGTTGTCTCATACTGACATAGGAGACGGGAGGAGAAGATGGAAGGAGCTTTGAGGCACATAGAAAGGGGGTCCGTCACTTGGCACCCAGCCAGGACTCTGACAAGCAGGAACAAGCCCTTAAAGCTGTGAGGGCGTCTGTCTGTTCCACCAGGGGTAATACCACTCTACAGAGAACCTCTGTCTACTCTGCTCCATTCTGGGATCAGTGGGATGAAACACAAGACTGAAATATAGGACCGTGTGTGTGTGTGTGTGTGTATGATTGTGTGTGAATATGTGTGTGTTTGTGTGTGTGTATGTGTGTACTGTATGAGTAGGTTTGTCCAGTTGTTAAGGCCTAATATCATTTGAGGATTCTGAGATGTCATTCCAGTGACATCACAAGGAGGAGCCAGAGGCAGCACACTGGGCCCCACTGGGCAGCACTGGGCCCCACTGTGTAGGGAAATGAGCTCTGTTATTTACCCTGTCACTCATCCCATGTTTCCATGTTGCTAAATTAACAAGGAGATCACCCTCAGTCAGGTCAGAGCTGGTCTCTCCTTTGCCTAACAGGGGGCCCTCCGTGCTGCCGTAGGGGAAGCGCTCTCTCTCCCTAACAGGGGGCCCTCCATGCTGCCGTAGGGGAAGCGTTCTCTCTCCCTAACAGGGGGCCCTCCATGCTGCCGTAGGGGAAGCGTTCTCTCTCCCTAACAGGGGGCCCTCCGTGCTGCCGTAGGGGAAGCGTTCTCTCTCCCTAACAGGGGGCCCTCCGTGCTGCCGTAGGGGAAGCGTTCTCTCTCCCTAACAGGGGGCCCTCCGTGCTGCCGTAGGGGAAGCGTTCTCTCTCCCTAACAGGGGGCCCTCCGTGCTGCCGTAGGGGAAGCGTTCTCTCTCCCTAACAGGGGGCCCTCCGTGCTGCCATAGGGGAAGCGTTCTTTCTACCTAACAGGGGGCCCTCCCTGCTGCCGTAGGGGAAGCGTTCTCTCTCCCTAACAGGGGGCCCTCCGTGCTGCCGTAGGGGAAGCGTTCGCTCTCCCTAACAGGGGGCCCTCCGTGCTGCCGTAGGGGAAGCGTTCTTTCTGCCTAACAGGGGGCCCTCCTTGCTGCCGTAGGGGAAGCGTTCTTTCTGCCTAACAGGGGGCCCTCCGTGCTGCCGTAGGGGAAGCGTTCTTTCTGCCTAACAGGGGGCCCTCCCTGCTGCCGTAGGGGAAGCGTTCTTTCTGCCTAACAGGGGGCCCTCCTTGCTGCCGTAGGGGGAGCGTTCTTTCTGCCTAACAGGGGGCCCTCCTTGCTGCCGTAGGGGGAGCGTTCTTTCTGCCTAACAGGGGGCCCTCCATGCTGCCATAGGGGAAGACTGACAGAGCATTCAGAGCATTCAGAAAATACAGGGTTAATAAGCTTGGTAGTCTTCCCAGCAGCGTATGTGTCAGTAATTGAGATAATGGAAGAGGGGGTAGGACCTATCTAACCTCTAACCTTAATTTAGTCTTTTGCCTTATTTATGTGATATGCTCTGTCGGAGGGAAGGCCCCTGACAAAACAGATCAATGACCTATGACCCTGGAATAAAGTGACACCTTGTGTTTCCCTCACGTCCTCCATTAGAGCTAGTACATCTCCCATTTGTTCTTATTGACAGTGAAAAAAGGCCTTCATTATCCTCTGCTTCCTCATTGTCCTCCATTCAGAATGAGGTAGCTAACTGTTCATCTAGTGAAAGTAGCTAGCTAGCGTAACCTTTCCCATTTCCCCTCTGACATGTCGACTTCCTCTCCTTTCCCTCAGCAACGTTGACAAACCGCCCAAAAAAACATGAATTATTCAGCTCCGAAATTAATCTTAGTTTCACAAAAAAAGGAAATGTGTTCTTACCCCCTGAATGAAATTACATACTAAATAGGATTACATCAGCTCTGCTTCAACTCTATTCCATTGCCATCCCAACCAATTTACCTGCTTGACAAACACAGGGGGAGAGGCAGTATGGGGGAGCTAGCTGTATGCTAATGGGGGAATGCAGAAAGACGAATCCCAAAGTGACATTCATCTGATCACATTAACAGGAACCTTGTTATTTGTGTTAATTCAGATGTGATGGTTTTAATGTAAAGTGACAGACCCTGGGGCCAACTCATGACAATAAACTCTGTTCGTATCTTCTCCCCAATCTGAGGGAATGAGAAGTTCCCCTATGCTCTCCAACTACCATCCACCTCACCTCATCCATAAAAGATTCCCCATCCCGTGTCATGCATATTGTATGTTTCTAATAAGAATAGGGAGATTCAAACAAGCAGCGCAGGGTAAACCCCAGCGGATATTCAGCTTGGTGCAGTCAGTGTGAAGATGCTTGTGTTGGCAGATTCACAATATCTATCAGAAGGAACTTGTGCTCCTTGGACCATAAGCTGTACTGTTCATCAGTTCATATCCCTCTAATACAGAACATAGTTCAAAAACAATAAACATGTTTCCAACAATGCCATCAATGTGTTAGGTTTTGAGAAGCTAAAAACGGTTTTATATGAGTATGAATGTCAAATCTATGCATTTGAACAAAAGCAGGTACAGTATACATGAGCTGGTTCCACAAGGTTCACAGCATAATGAATGGACAACAGTCTGTTAAGACACTGTAAAATCAAAGACATAAGCTATTGATTAGATCTGCAATCAGACACACATACTGTCCTTATCCAGAAATCAGGGGTTTGAACTAGTTCAGGGAACAGAAGTGAAAACCGGAAAAGAAGGAACGGAATCAGAAACGGGAACAAACGTGATTTTAGTGTTCCAGGATCCTTTTTTTAAAAGCATGGGAACCGGTTAATGACTTTATTTTAGGTTCCCGGACATTTTTTTCCAGTCCCACAAAAAGTGCAACAAAGCACCTATGCAAAGCCCTCACTCTGTCACTCAGAAACATATTACAGTGTTTGCCTGCCAGATGAAAATGTTTGCCACTGTGCGTAGGTGTGTAGGCTACCTGCCCCTGCCCCTGCCCCTGCCCCTGCCCCTGCCCCTGCCCCTGCCCCTGCCCCTGCCCCTGCCCCTGTCCCTGCCCCTGCCCCTGCCCCTGCCTCTCCCCACCCGAAGCATAGGCTACTGTAGCCTACTGACGTTTACAAGCGTGATTTAGAAATTGGGGAGAAAGATTTTTAAATGGATTCACTTTTTTAATGAAAGGATACTATACAAGTTTCACATTGGATTTATTAACTACAAAAAATGTAAGACTTGTTTTAATAAAACATTTGGTCCCACTCTGCACACACAAGCTTGTTAGCTAGCTGGTCCAATGTTAAGCCAACTCTCTGAAGTACAAAGACGTTCAAAGTTGCTCCATAGGAGCCGATCTTCCTTCTGTATAATTCTGTGGGTCTAATTCAGATGTCATGTCATAACAAGATGATCAGCGCTTCAAGCCAAGCCTCCTCTTCTACCCACTCTCGCTCTCTCGCTCTCTCGCTCTCTCGCTCTCTCGCTCTCTCGCTCTCTGCTCTCTCCTCACCCGCAAGATTTCAGTCGCATCTCGCACCCTACATTTGTCTGTCTAATGCATGTAAACAACTATAGCATGCCTCCTCCATAGCAAGCTGCTCTATCCGCACTGATTAGTGAAGTAATTTAAAATTGAACTAAATGTACAAACATTTTCGATTTCAGAGGTTTAAAAAGGACAGAAAGGAACTATATAAACAGTACGTTTTTGGGGGTTCAAACCACTTCTGAACTTTATTTTGCGGGTCTGAACATTGGAACGAAATGAAAAAAGGAATGGTTCTGTTCAGATTGTCATCCGGGTTAGGGGAGGGTCCTTGTACCCTTCACGCTCTAGTGACTCCTTGTGGTGGGCCCGGGTGCATGCACGCTGACTTCGGTCACCAGTTGTACGGTTTCTTCCGACACATTGGTGCGGCTGGGGATAAATGTCATGTTATCATGTCACTCAGTGTGCCTGAGGCTGGGACCCCGGTGTGACCCTCAATATGCTAACGAGGACTTAATTACCTGACACCTCCCAGGGAGAACACCATTACTGCTGACACCAGGAACATCCTATACCATCCCGATGATGGACGATCATCAGTGTTTGGTGAACTGTGGCACAATCTGAGGATGGCATTCCATATGCTTTGTGTTGGCCATTGTCAGCTTGTAAGAATGCTCTTCAACTTAAGGTGACACAGCGGCTGGATTGAGTTAGATCTTAACTGTCTGGTCTCACCCTTTTTTCAGCTTGAGGTTCACAAAGAGAGAAATGGTGTTTACTCATGGACACAACATGGAAAAGGTCAGTGAGACATTGACAGAAGTTGTTTTGTGGAGTGATGAGCAACATCCTTCAGCTTTCAGGTGAAAATGTTTACATCTGGTAATGAGAGTAAATGGAGGTACAAGGCAAGTTTGTGAGGTCAGGGGGTTTGCAAGGTAAGTCTAATGTGTTATCTCATGGGCCAATTTGTTCTGTTCTTAGGGAAAGAAACAGGCTAGCCTGGGCTAACCAGAGGGCTAAAAGCATGTGGGCTGGCAGAGTGAGGCATAATTTGCCTTCCATTTTGTGATCTGTCCATCAAGAAATGGTCTTCTGTACATCTGAGTATCATTATTTTACACCGCATGTCACACTTATTTTCCTTATCTGCCATTAGCATCAGCACACAGATGGAAATAACGGCTAATGGCTAATGGCTAATGGCTAATGGCTAATGGCTAACGGCTAATGGCTAATGGCTAATGGCTAATGGCTAACTCCCAGCGCTAATGGTTCATTTGCTATGTTTGTGAGCGAGACGAATGGCTCAATGAACGACGAATTGCTTTATGTGAGGTGACAAGACAAGGTGATGAGTGAACTATAGGATCATTATTGTTCACAGTAAGTTCAGACACAGTTAATAACTACCCCTCTGTAGACCTGAGCTAGATGTGTGTATATGCCTTTGGTTGCAATGAAATGGAACAGTACATTAATAAAGATGCACAAGGCAGATTGTCCAGAAAGAGCAGAGTCTGAGGACTTGAATTGGATCCAGTAAATTCACATATAGGTTATGACACTATTTGTTTCAGCTCTGTATTGTTAAAAAACCGAATGTTTTACTTCAACTGTTGATGTAGGCTACTGTATGTTCATCCACCAGAGGCTGTCAGCGCCATACTTTTTGTTAATAAAAATGGGGGGGAATCCACTTCGGAGATAAAAAGAAACATGTTTTTTTGCAGCTTTTAATTTTGTTGTTACATGTACATTCTACACACATTTTACATACATGTCACTCTTTTCACAGTAGTTACGTAGCAAGAATACATTTGATATACATTAAATCTGGATAGATAGTAATTATACATTATATATCGTGTTTTCAGTCATAACTATTGTAGAAACCCACCCCTCAGCTACTCCCAGTCATCCCATCTATCTCCGTCAACCACCCTCTTATGATGTGCCATAGATTTTCTAACTGTGCTGTGATGTTTCACATTTATTCTGAGCCTTTCTAATCCCATAGTATCTACAGATTGTATGTTTTATTTACAAAAAGTATTATTATATTGTTGATTGATTGACTATGGCTTTCCAAATCTCCCAACAGTGCTATTTGTAGGGTTCAGCAGAGCTGAGATTGTTGCAAGAAGTTTGCATAATAATTTAAAAACTCTAAGCTTTGAATCAAGCATTGTTTTGTGTATCAGTTCATAAACCATGTGCCACGGCATCATACTTACCAATATCAGAAATAGCTAACACAATCACAATATTTCTAATAATATTGCATTATTGTGAGCCGCCCCTGAAAAATTACCATGGCTAGCATTGTGCTACAATTAAGCCTAATCGTAATGGAACTAGAAAGCAACTCAACTCAACTAAAAGGTTAATGATTCATTTTTTTCACTCTTTATATAACTAATGGCTAGCTGAACTTTATGATTTGACAAGAGTTCATATGCACAATGAGATTAAAGAAGATTTGAGTATGATTGAGAGACCGTAAGAAGCTGCTCTCTTACCTTGGAACTCATCTAAAAGGGAAGAGGAGCTCCTCGTCATTATCTCTTGACAACACTAATTGAGTCAGAGCTGTACAGCAGTTTAAATGGGCTGCCAGAGGAGAGCCATTAGGTCCTTCCAGGCCTGGAGAGAGGAGGTGTTGGAAATTATAAGTGACAGAGAACTTAATTACCCTTTACTGACGAACCAACCTACGAGAACCGAGATCACCGGCTTCTTGGAGTGGACGCGGCAGTGATTCATCCATTTAAATAGAATAGAATTTAGTCATTCTAGTCATT
This sequence comes from Oncorhynchus gorbuscha, assembly GCF_021184085.1. Classification (NCBI taxonomy): domain Eukaryota; kingdom Metazoa; phylum Chordata; class Actinopteri; order Salmoniformes; family Salmonidae; genus Oncorhynchus; species Oncorhynchus gorbuscha. Next base: position 18,283,197 of record NC_060173.1, read on the forward strand.
CTATTTCTATAGATTCATCATTCTATCAAATTATCCATATAGATAATTGGCTCATATGGGACTATCTGTGTTTTGATAGGTGATTCTGAGAAATGAAAGTGGCTATGAGGAATGATGGCTCACTTTAACAGCGAATAGTGGATTTACTGATTTAGATGGATGTCTTTCTGGGCAAAGTCATTTACTGAATCTAAAAGACATTAAGAACAAGTGAATTAAAGGTTTGAATATATATTGAGTGTAGCTAGAGAGAACAGAATAGAAGCATACACACCGGAAAGGTGTGAAGTCAACAGGATCACATAAAACTAATTATGCTCTTATTGAGTGTTACAGAGCACTATCACCACTGTGATTTGGCCCTGCAGATCAATCAATCTGGCTTAAGCATCACTTGAATGATGGAAGCATTCCACACTCCCCATTTCTCTCTCTCTCCCTCTCTCTCTCTCTCTCTCTCTCTCTCTCTCTCTCTCTCTCTCTCTCTCTCTCTCTCTCTCTCTCTCTCTCTCTCTCTCTCCCTCTCCTCTCTTGGTCTTCTCTCTCTCTCCCTCACCCTCTCCCTATCTCTGTCTTTCAGTCAATCTCTTTCTCTTTATCTGTCTCTCTGTCTCTCGCTCTCTCTCTGTTTCCTTGCAGCTTGAGGAGAGAGAGACATAAAGGACTGGAGGCGTTGTGAGGCTGTTGGCCCCCGAGAGACGGGGAGCCCATCTGTTCCTCTGTGCTCCTGATCTGTAACTACCACAACGCTCCATCCTGCCTGGCCCTCCACTGAGAGACTCTCCACACACACACACACACACACACACACACACACACACACACACACACACACACACACACACACACACACACACACACACACACACACACACACACACACACACACACACACACACACACACACACACACACACACACACACACATAGAGATGGCAGATGGAGCACTGCGCTGCCTCCACTCTCTCCACATACCGTCCGCAGCCATGATGTTTGTTTAAGACATTTAATTAATATCCCAAATGCCTCAATTGGGAACAAAACCCCAGTCCCTCCCTCCCCAGTAGTGTCTTCCTCTTCCTCTCAGATTTTTACAATCACTGTGGCACTAATTTTAGAACCTTGTGGTCATTTTTCAAAACTCGAGACACAAAACTCAAAACGGTCATCACTTGTAACACAGGCTGGCCAATGTTCAAAACATTGCATCGAGCATTCATATCTTTAAAGAAACCTTGCACTTGCAGAATCATTGGTTCAAATAACTAATTTATCATGAAATACCATAGGAACATTCATTTAGATCACCCACACACCAGATACCGATAGTTTCCCTCTGTAGTTGTTTGTACAATCATTAAATATTGTCGTACAAAATATGTGATACATGTTTCATTATGCTACAACACGTAAATACATCACTGTAAAAGGACTAGTAGAGAGAATACTACAGACAGAGTGGAATGATGATATATATATATATACTGCTAAATGGCATGATATATATATATACTGCTAAATGGCATATATTACTGTACTCTATATCATCGACTGCATCCTTATGTAATACATGTATCACTAGCCACTTTAACTATGCCACTTTATTTACATACTCATCTCATATGTATATACTGTACTCAATACCATCTACTGTATCTTGCCTATGCTGCTCTGTACCATCACTCATTCATATATCTTTATGTACATATTCTTTATCCCCTTACACTGTGTATAAGACAGTAGTTTTGGAATTGTTAGTTAGATTACTTGTTATTACTGCATTGTCGGAACTAGAGTCGGAACTAGAAGCACAAGCATTTCGCTACACTCGCATTAACATCTGCTAACCATGTGTATGTGACGAATAAAAATTTGATTTTATTTTATTTGAATCACTAAACAAAATATGACATTTCTGATTAAATTAAATAAAATCACAACATAGGTTTCTTTGAATCAAAGCAAAAAATCATTAGCTACAAAAAAGAAAAAAACAGTTAAAGGTGAACTGCAGTGTTCCTCACCTGGCTTACTGTAAAACATCACTGCAGTGTTCCTCACCTGGCTTACTGTAAAACATCACTGCAGTGTTCCTCACCTGGCTTACTGTAAAACATCACTGTAGTGTTCCTCACCTGGCGTACTGTAAAACATCACTGCAGTGTTCCTCACCTGGCTTACTGTAAAACATCACTGTAGTGTTCCTCACCTGGCTTACTGTAAAACATCACTGCAGTGTTCCTCACCTCACTGTAAAACATCACTGTAATGTTCCTTGGCTTACTGTAAAACATCACCTGGCTTACTGTGTGTTCCTCACCTGGCTTACAGTAAAACATCACTGCAGTGTTCCTCACCTGGCTTACAGTAAAACATCACTGCAGTGTTCCTCACCTGGCTTACTGTAAAACATCACTGCAGTGTTCCATCACTGCAGTGTTCCTCACCTGGCTTACTGTAAAACATCACTGCAGTGTTCCTCACCTGGCTTACAGTAATACATCACTGCAGTGTTCCTCACCTGACTTACTGTAAAACATCACTGCAGTGTTCACCTGCAAAACATCACTGCAGTGTTCCTCACCTGGCTTACTGTAAAACATCACTGCAGTGTTCCTCACCTGGCTTACTGTAAAACATCACTGCAGTTTTCCTCACCTGTTACTGTAAAACATCACTGCAGTGTTCCTCACCTGGCTTACTGTAAAACATCACTGCAGTGTTCCTCACCTGGCTTACTGTAAAACATCACTGCAGTGTTCCTCACCTGGCTTACTGTAAAACATCACTGCAGTGTTCCTCACCTGGCTTACTGTAAAACATCACTGCAGTGTTCCTCAGGCTGCAGTGTTCCTCACCTGGCTTACTGTAAAACATCACTGCAGTGTTCCTCACCTGGCTTACTGTAAAACATCACTGCAGTGTTCCTCACCTGGCTTACTGTAAAACATCACTGCAGTGTTCCTCACCTGGCTTACTGTAAAACATCACTGCAGTGTTCCTCACCTGGCTGTAAAACATCACTGCAGTGTTCCTCACCTGGCGTACTGTACATCACTGTACCTGGCGTACTGTAAACATCACTGCAGTGTTCCTCACCTGGCTTACTGTAAAAAACATCACTGCAGTGTTCCTCACCTGGCTTACTGTAAAACATCACTGCAGTGTTCCTCACCTGGCTTACTGTAAAACATCACTGCAGTGTTCCTCAAAAAACATCACTGCAGTGTTCCTCACCTGGCTTACTGTAAAACATCACTGCATTGTTCCTCACCTGGCTTACTGTAAAACATCACTGCAGTGTTCCTCACCTGGCTTACTGTAAAACATCACTGCAGTGTTCCTCACCTGGCTTACTGTAAAACATCACTGCAGTGTTCCTCACCTGGCTTCCTGTAAAACATCACTGCAGTGTTCCTCACCTGGCTGGCTACATCACTGCAGTGTTCCTCACCTGGCTTACTGTAAAACATCACTGCGGTGTTCCTCACCTGGCTTACTGTAAAACATCACTGCAGTGTTCCTCACCTGGCTTACTGTAAAAAGCAAAACAAAGGATTGATTACTGTACTTCTATATTTCCTTCAACTCTGTCTTGTGGATTTGGCCACAGGTTCTCATCCACATCACAATGGATGTTTTCATTAGCCAAACATCTTGGGAAGAATCTTCGGGCGAATCCAGGCCTGACACTGGTCTGCCGTGATGTCATTGCATGTGTCATCCATGGCCTGGAGAAGGGCGCCTATCAAATACCTTCCACCTGCATGTGGAGAAAAATTCCTCAATTGGATTAAGGAAAGGAGAGTATGGGGGAAAGTACAAGGTGGTAAATTGTGGTTGGGCCTGAAACCATGCTTGCCCCATTTGAGCAAGGTGGAACCTGACATTATCCCACACAATGACATAGGTCATGCCATCAGCTCTACACACCTGATTTAGCTCATCAAGGAAGGTTAGATTCAAACACCGAATCATGTGGCTGCCTGCAACTCAATATATAGAGTATATAGAGTAGAGAGCTTTAGATGTTGTTCGATCAAACATTAGAATGGGAAAGATGAGTAATTTAAGCAACTTTGACCGTGGTATGATTGATGCCACACATGGTGATTCCAGCATCTCAGAAACAGCTGCCTTCCTGAGATTTTTATGCACTACAGTCTCTAGAGTTTACAGAGAATGGTGAGATAAACAAAACACATTCAGTGAGCGGCAGTTCTGTGGGAAAAACACCTTGTTAATGAGAGAGGTCAGAGGTCAGAGGAGAATGTCCAGACTCATTCAAGCTAACAGAAAGGCCACAAATACTCAAATAACAGCTGTTTACAACAGTGGTGTGCAGAAGGGCATCTCTTAACGTACAACACCGTGAATCATTCAGGCTGTTGTGGAGGCAAAAGGGGGTCCTACCCAGTAATAGATAGGTGTGCTGGTGAGTGTACAGTAATACAGTCAAATCTGAAAACATGGTCTGGAAAAGTGGTACATGGGACCATAGAAACAGTGTCTGATACAGAATGATGATGAAATATTACATCCATAGATAATGTAGTCCAATCGGTTCATGTTCCACGGTAATTGGTGTCAATGGATCTCGTTATCCTGAAACTTTCATGATCTAAACATGGAATATTGTTTGTCAGTTTCCATAAAACTATGCATTAAGAGTAATGCAACAGTTACTTATCATTTTGATCAGTTGTATCAATTGATAGTTAGATCATTGTAATGAAATGAATAGACAGTCATCTCAGATGTAATGTTTGAATTGCATTTTGAAATGGTAATACTTTGATGTTATGTTGTGTCATTTTGAACAGGTGATTTTACATCAAAGAACAAATGATCTTAGCTTTATGTGTATTGTATCCAAGCAATTGGAAAAGGTGTTAGAGTTTTGAAAAATTTGAATTTTGATCATTGGTTGTGAGTTTTGTGTCTTGAGTTTTGAAAAATGACATCAAGGTTCCTGAAATTAGTGCAAAAGTGATTGTAAAAAACTATTAACTGTGTTCTCTCTCTCTCTCTCCTTTCCTCCCGCTATATCTGTCTTTTCTCTCTCTCTTTTCTCTCTCTCCTTTCCTCTCTCTTTTTCGCTCTCTTTCTTTCTCTTCCTTGCTCTCACTGTCTTCTGTCTGTCTCTTCTCAGTCTAAGTGTCAGCGGTGTGGGTGATTACTATACACACAGGACAGAGTAACTGTGCCCAGGAGTCATGTGCAAATGAAAATGCTCCGTGTGGTTCTCACTGTGGCAAATGTGTTAATCATAGCAACCCCTCCGGAGGAAAAGTGCATCTCTGGGCATTTAAGATGTCACCCTCTTATTGAAAGTGTGCATTATCCAACACCCCTCTAAACCTGTGTCCCCTACTCTCACTCCAACACACCCCTCTGAACCTGTGTCCCCTACTCTCACTCCAACACACCACTCTGAACCTGTGTCCCCTACTCTCACTCCAACACACCCCTCTGAACCTGTGTCCCGTACTCACACTCCAAAACACCCCTCTGAACCTGTGTCCCCTACTCTCACTCTGACACACCCCTCTAAACCTGTGTCCCCTACTCTCACTCCGACACACCCTTCTGGACCTGTGTCCCCTATTCTCACTCCGACACACCCTTCTGGACCTGTGTCCCCTACTCTCACTCCGACACACCCCTCTGAACCTGTGTCCCCTACTCTCACTCCGGCACACCTTTATGGACCTGTGTCCCCTACTCTCACTCCGACCTGTGTCCACTACTCTCACTCCGACACACCCTTCTGGACCTGTGTCCCGTACTCTCACTCCGACACACCCCTCTGAACCTGTGTCCCCTACTCACTCCAACACACACTTCTGAACCTGTGTCCCCTACTCTCACTCTGACACACCCCTCTGAATCTGTGTCCCCTACTCTCACTCCAACACCCAACTGAACCTGCGTCCCCTACTCTCACTCCGACACACTCTTCTGGACCTGTGTCCCGTACTCTCACTCCAAAACACCCCTCTGAACCTGTGTCCCCTACTCTCACTCCGACACACCCCTCTGAACATGTGTCCACTACTCTCACTCCGACACACCCTTCTGGACCTGTGTCCCCTACTCTCACTCCGACACACCCTTCTGGACCTGTGTCCCCTACTCTCACTCCGACACACCCCTCTGAACCTGTGTCCCCAACTTTCACTCTGACACACCTTTATGGAACTGTGTCCCCCACTCTCACTCCGACACACCCTTCTGGACCTGTGTCCCCTCCTCTCACTCCGACACACCCTTCTGGACCTGTGTCCCCTACTCTCACTCCCACACACACTTCTGGACCTGTGTCCCGTACTCTCACTCCAAAACACCCCTCTGAACCTGTCCCCTACTCTCACTCCGACACACCCTTCTGAACCTGTGTCCACTACTCTCACTCCGACACACCCTTCTGGACCTGTGTCCCGTACTCTACACTCCGACACACCCCTCTGAACCTGTGTCCCCCACTCTCACTCCAACACACCTCTCTGGACCCGTGTCCCCTACTCTCACTCCGACACACCCCTCTGAACCTGTGTCCCCTCTCTCACTCTGACTCACCCCTCTGAACCTGTGTCCCCTACTCTCACTCCGACACACCCCTCTGAATCTGGGTCCCCTACTCTCACTCCGACACACCTCTCTGGACCTGTGTCCCCTACTCTCACTCCGACACACCCCTCTGAACCTGTGTCCCCTCTCTCACTCTGACACACCCCTCTGAACCTGTGTCCCCTACTCTCACTCCAACACACCCCTCTGAACCTGTGTCCCCTACTCTCACTCCGACACACCCCTCTGAACCTGTGTCCCCTACTCTCACTCCGACACACCCTTCTGGACCTGTGTCCCGTACTCTCACTCCAACACCCAACTGAACCTGCGTCCCCTACTCTCACTCCGACACACCCTTCTGGACCTGTGTCCCGTACTCTCACTCCAACACCCCTCTAAACCTGTGTCCCCTACTCTCACTCCAACACACCCCTCTGAACCTGTGTCCCCTACTCTCACTCCAACACACCACTCTGAACCTGTGTCCCCTACTCTCACTCCAACACACCCCTCTGAACCTGTGTCCCGTACTCACACTCCAAAACACCCCTCTGAACCTGTGTCCCCTACTCTCACTCTGACACACCCCTCTAAACCTGTGTCCCCTACTCTCACTCCGACACACCCTTCTGGACCTGTGTCCCCTATTCCCACTCCGACACACCCTTCTGGACCTGTGTCCCCTACTCTCACTCCGACACACCCCTCTGAACCTGTGTCCCCTACTCTCACTCCGGCACACCTTTATGGACCTGTGTCCCCTACTCTCACTCCGACCTGTGTCCACTACTCTCACTCCGACACACCCTTCTGGACCTTTGTCCCGTACTCTCACTCCGACACACCCCTCTGAACCTGTGTCCCCTACTCTCACTCCAACACACACTTCTGAACCTGTGTCCCCTACTCTCACTCCGACACACCCCTCTGAACCTGTGTCCCCTACTCTCACTCCAACACCCAACTGAACCTGCGTCCCCTACTCTCACTCCGACACACCCTTCTGGACCTGTGTCCCGTACTCTCACTCCAAAACACCCCTCTGAACCTGTGTCCCCTACTCTCACTCCGACACACCCCTCTGAACCTGTGTCCCATACTCTCACTCTGACACACCCCTCTGAACCTGTGTCCCCTACTCTCACTCCAACACCCAACTGAACCTGCGTCCCCTACTCTCACTCCGACACACCCTTCTGGACCTGTGTCCCGTACTCTCACTCCAAAACATCCCTCTGAACCTGTGTCCCCTACTCTCACTCCGACACACCCCTCTGAACATGTGTCCACTACTCTCACTCCGACACACCCTTCTGGACCTGTGTCCCCCACTCTCACTCCGACACACCCTTCTGGACCTGTGTCCCCTCCTCTCACTCCGACACACCCTTCTGGACCTGTGTCCCCTACTCTCACTCCCACACACACTTCTGGACCTGTGTCCCGTACTCTCACTCCAAAACACCCCTCTGAACCTGTCCCCTACTCTCACTCCGACACACCCTTCTGAACCTGTGTCCACTACTCTCACTCCGACACACCCTTCTGGACCTGTGTCCCGTACTCTCACTCCGACACACCCCTCTGAACCTGTGTCCCCCACTCTCACTCCAACACACCCCTCTGAACCTGTGTCCCCTACTCTCACTCCAACACACACTTCTGAACCTGTGTCCCCTACTCTCACTCCAACACCCAACTGAACCTGCGTCCTCTACTCTCACTCCGACACACCCTTCTGGACCTGTGTCCCCTCCTCTCACTCCGACACACCCTTCTGGACCTGTGTCCCCTACTCTCACTCCAACACACACTTCTGAACCTGTGTCCCCTACTCTCACTCTGACACACCCCTCTGAACCTGTGTCCCCTACTCTCACTCCAACACCCAACTGAACCTGCGTCCCCTACTCTCACTCCGACACACCCTTCTGGACCTGTGTCCCGTACTCTCACTCCAAAACACCCCTCTGAACCTGTGTCCCCTACTCTCACTCCGACACACCCCTCTGAACCTGTGTCCCCTACTCTCTCTCTGACACACCCCTCTGAACCTGTGTCCCCTACTCTCACTCCAACACCCAACTGAACCTGCGTCCCCTACTCTCACTCCGACACACCCTTCTGGACCTGTGTCCCGTACTCTCACTCCAAAACACCCCTCTGAACCTGTGTCCCCTACTCTCACTCCGACACACCCCTCTGAACCTGTGTCCACTACTCTCACTCCGACACACCCTTCTGGACCTGTGTCCCCTACTCTCACTCCGACACACCCTTCTGGACCTGTGTCCCCTACTCTCACTCCAACACACCCCTCTGAACCTGTGTCCCCAACTCTCACTCCGACACACCCTTCTGGACCTGTGTCCCCTCCTCTCACTCCGACACACCCTTCTGGACCTGTGTCCCCTACTCTCACTCCCACACACACTTCTGGACCTGTGTCCCGTACTCTCACTCCAAAACACCCCTCTGAACCTGTGTCCCCTACTCTCACTCCGACACACCCTTCTGAACCTGTGTCCACTACTCTCACTCCGACACACCCTTCTGGACCTGTGTCCCGTACTCTACACTCCGACACACCCCTCTGAACCTGTGTCCCCCACTCTCTCTCCAACACACCTCTCTGGACCCGTGTCCCCTACTCTCACTCCGACACACCCCTCTGAACCTGTGTCCCCTCTCTCACTCTGACACACCCCTCTGAACCTGTGTCCCCTACTCTCACTCCGACACACCCCTCTGAATCTGGGTCCCCTACTCTCACTCGACACACCTCTCTGGACCCGTGTCCCCTACTCTCACTCCGACACACCCCTCTGAACCTGTGTCCCCTCTCTCACTCTGACACACCCCTCTGAACCTGTGTCCCCTACTCTCACTCCAACACACCCCTCTGAACCTGTGTCCCCTACTCCACTCCGACACACCCCTCTGAACCTGTGTCCCCTTCTGGACCTGGACCTGTGTCCCGTACTCTCACTCCAACACCCAACTGAACCTCGTCCCCTACTCTCACTCCGACACACCCTTCTGGACCTGTGTCCCGTACTCTCACTCCAACACCCAACTGAACCTGCGTCCCCTACTCTCACTCCGACACACCCTTCTGGACCTGTGTCCCGTACTCTCACTCCAACACCCAACTGAACCTGCGTCCCCTACTCTCACTCCGACACACCCTTCTGGACCTGTGTCCCGTACTCTCACTCCAACACCCAACTGAACCTGCGTCCCCTACTCTCACTCCGACACACCCTTCTGGACCTGTGTCCCGTACTCTCACTCCAACACCCAACTGAACCTGCGTCCCCTACTCTCACTCCGACACACCCCTCTGAACCTGCGTCCCCTACTCTCACTCCGACACACCCTTCTGGACCTGTGTCACGTACTCTCACTCCAAAACACCCCTCTGAACCTGTGTCCCCTACTCTCACTCCGACACACCCTTCTGGACCTGTGTCCCCTACTCTCACTCCGACACACCGTTCTGGACCTGTGTCCCCTACTCTCACTCCGACACACCCTTCTGGACCTGTGTCCCGTACTCTCACTCCGACACACCCTTCTGAACCTGTGTCCCCTACTCTCACCCCAAAACACCCCTCTGAACCTGTGTCCCCTACTCTCACTCCAACACACCCCTCTGAACCTGTGTCCCCTACTCTCACTCCAACACCCAACTGAACCTGCGTCCTCTACTCTCACTCCGACACACCCTTCTGGACCTGTGTCCCCTCCTCTCACTCCGACACACCCTTCTGGACCTGTGTCCCCTACTCTCACTCCAACACACACTTCTGAACCTGTGTCCCCTACTCTCACTCTGACACACCCCTCTGAACCTGTGTCCCGTACTCTCACTCCAAAACACCCCTCTGAACCTGTGTCCCCTACTCTCACTCCGACACACCCCTCTGAACCTGTGTCCCCTACTCTCAATCCGACACACCCTTCTGGACCTGTGTCTCTTACTCTCACTCCGACACACCCTTCTGGACCTGTGTCCCCTACTCTCACTCCGACACACCCCTCTGAACCTGTATCCCCAACTCTCACTCCGACACACCTTTATGGACCTGTGTCCCCCACTCTCACTCCGACACACCCTTCTGGACCTGTGTCCCCTCCTCTCACTCCAACACACACTTCTGAACCTGTGTCCCCTACTCTCACTCTGACACACCCCTCTGAACCTGTGTCCCCTACTCTCACTCCAACACCCAACTGAACCTGCGTCCACTACTCTCACTCCGACACACCCTTCTGGACCTGTGTCCCGTACTCTCACTCCAAAACACCCCTCTGAACCTGTGTCCCCTACTCTCACTCCGACACAGCCCTCTGAACCTGTGTCCCCTACTCTCACTCCGACACACCCTTCTGGACCTGTGTCACCTACTCTCACTCCAACACACACTTCTGAACCTGTGTCCCCTACTTTCACTCTGACACACCCCTCTGAACCTGTGTCCCCAACTCTCACTCCAACACCCAACTGAACCTGCGTCCCCTACTCTCAGTCCGACACACCCTTCTGGACCTGTGTCCCGTACTCTCACTCCAAAACACCCCTCTGAACCTGTGTCCCCTACTCTCACTCTGACACACCCCTCTGGACCTGTGTCCCCTACTCTCACTCCCACACACACTTCTGGACCTGTGTCCCGTACTCTCACTCCAAAACACCCCTCTGAACCTGTGTCCCCTACTCTCACTCCGACACACCCTTCTGAACCTGTGTCCACTACTCTCACTCCGACACACCCTTCTGGACCTGTGTCCCGTACTCTACACTCCGACACACCCCTCTGAACCTGTGTCCCCCACTCTCACTCCAACACACCTCTCTGGACCCGTGTCCCCTACTCTCACTCCGACACACCCCTCTGAACCTGTGTCCCCTCTCTCACTCTGACACACCCCTCTGAACCTGTGTCCCCTACTCTCACTCCGACACACCCCTCTGAATCTGGGTCCCCTACTCTCACTCCGACACACCTCTCTGGACCTGTGTCCCCTACTCTCACTCCGACACACCCCTATGAACCTGTGTCCCCTCTCTCACTCTGACACACCCCCCTGAACCTGTGTCCCCTACTCTCACTCCAACACACCCCTCTGAACCTGTGTCCCCTACTCTCACTCCGACACACCCCTCTGAACCTGTGTCCCCTACTCTCACTCCAACACCCAACTGAACCTGCGTCCCCTACTCTCACTCCGACACACCCTTCAGGACCTGTGTCCCGTACTCTCACTCCAACACCCAACTGAACCTGCGTCCCCTACTCTCACTCCGACACACCCCTCTGAACCTGCGTCCCCTACTCTCACTCCGACACTCCCTTCTGGACCTGTGTCACGTACTCTCACTCCAAAACACCCCTCTGAACCTGTGTCACCTACTCTCACTCCGACACACCCCTCTGAACCTGTGTCCCCTACTCTCACTCCGACACACCCTTCTGGACCTGTGTCCCCTACTCTCACTCTGACACACCCTTCTGGACCTGTGTCCCCTACTCTCACTCCGACACACCCCTCTGAACCTGTGTCCCCAACTCTCACTCCGACACACCTTTATGGACCTGTGTCCCCTACTCTCACTCCGACACACCCTTCTGGACCTGTGTCCCCTACTCTCACTCCGACACACCCCTCTGAACCTGTGTCCCCTACTCTCACTCCGACACACCCCTCTGAACCTGTGTCCCCTACTCTCTCTCTGACACACCCCTCTGAACCTGTGTCCCCTACTCTCACTCCAACACCCAACTGAACCTGCGTCCCCTACTCTCACTCCGACACACCCTTCTGGACCTGTGTCCCGTACTCTCACTCCAAAACACCCCTCTGAACCTGTGTCCCCTACTCTCACTCCGACACACCCCTCTGAACCTGTGTCCACTACTCTCACTCCGACACACCCTTCTGGACCTGTGTCCCCTACTCTCACTCCGACACACCCTTCTGGACCTGTGTCCCCTACTCTCACTCCAACACACCCCTCTGAACCTGTGTCCCCAACTTTCACTCCGACACACCTTTATGGACCAGTGTCCTCCACTCTCACTCCGACACACCCTTCTGGACCTGTGTCCCCTCCTCTCACTCCGACACACCCTTCTGGACCTGTGTCCCCTACTCTCACTCCCACACACACTTCTGGACCTGTGTCCCGTACTCTCACTCCAAAACACCCCTCTGAACCTGTGTCCCCTACTCTCACTCCGACACACCCTTCTGAACCTGTGTCCACTACTCTCACTCCGACACACCCTTCTGGACCTGTGTCCCGTACTCTACACTCCGACACACCCCTCTGAACCTGTGTCCCCCACTCTCTCTCCAACACACCTCTCTGGACCCGTGTCCCCTACTCTCACTCCGACACACCCCTCTGAACCTGTGTCCCCTCTCTCACTCTGACACACCCCTCTGAACCTGTGTCCCCTACTCTCACTCCGACACACCCCTCTGAATCTGGGTCCCCTACTCTCACTCGACACACCTCTCTGGACCCGTGTCCCCTACTCTCACTCCGACACACCCCTCTGAACCTGTGTCCCCTCTCTCACTCTGACACACCCCTCTGAACCTGTGTCCCCTACTCTCACTCCAACACACCCCTCTGAACCTGTGTCCCCTACTCTCACTCCGACACACCCCTCTGAACCTGTGTCCCCTACTCTCACTCCGACACACCCTTCTGGACCTGTGTTCCGTACTCTCACTCCAACACCCAACTGAACCTGCGTCCCCTACTCTCACTCCGACACACCCTTCTGGACCTGTGTCCCGTACTCTCACTCCAACACCCAACTGAACCTCGTCCCCTACTCTCACTCCGACACACCCCTCTGAACCTGCGTCCCCTACTCTCACTCCGACACACCCTTCTGGACCTGTGTCACGTACTCTCACTCCAAAACACCCCTCTGAACCTGTGTCCCCTACTCTCACTCCGACACACCCCTCTGAACCTGTGTCCCCTACTCTCACTCCGACACACCCTTCTGGACCTGTGTCCCCTACTCTCACTCTGACACACCCTTCTGGACCTGTGTCCCCTGCTCTCACTCCGACACACCCCTCTGAACCTGTGTCCCCAACTCTCACTCCGACACACCTTTATGGACCTGTGTCCCCTACTCTCACTCCGACACACCGTTCTGGACCTGTGTCCCCTACTCTCACTCCGACACACCCTTCTGGACCTGTGTCCCGTACTCTCACTCCGACACACCCTTCTGAACCTGTGTCCCCTACTCTCACCCCAAAACACCCCTCTGAACCTGTGTCCCCTACTCTCACTCCAACACACCCCTCTGAACCTGTGTCCCCTACTCTCACTCCGACACACCCCTCTGAACCTGTGTCCCCTACTCTCACTCCGACACACCCTTCTGGACCTGTGTCCCCTACTCTCACTCCCACACACACTTCTGGACCTGTGTCCCGTACTCTCACTCCAAAACACCCCTCTGAACCTGTGTCCCCTACTCTCACTCCGACACACCCTTCTGAACCTGTGTCCACTACTCTCACTCCGACACACCCTTCTGGACCTGTGTCCCGTACTCTACACTCCGACACACCCCTCTGAACCTGTGTCCCCCACTCTCTCTCCAACACACCTCTCTGGACCCGTGTCCCCTACTCTCACTCCGACACACCCCTCTGAACCTGTGTCCCCTCTCTCACTCTGACACACCCCTCTGAACCTGTGTCCCCTACTCTCACTCCGACACACCCCTCTGAATCTGGGTCCCCTACTCTCACTCGACACACCTCTCTGGACCCGTGTCCCCTACTCTCACTCCGACACACCCCTCTGAACCTGTGTCCCCTCTCTCACTCTGACACACCCCTCTGAACCTGTGTCCCCTACTCTCACTCCAACACACCCCTCTGAACCTGTGTCCCCTACTCTCACTCCGACACACCCCTCTGAACCTGTGTCCCCTACTCTCACTCCGACACACCCTTCTGGACCTGTGTTCCCTACTCTCACTCCAACACCCAACTGAACCTGTGTCCCCTACTCTCACTCCGACACACCCTTCTGGACCTGTGTCCCCTCTCACTCCAACACCCAACTGAACCTGTGTCCCCTACTCTCACTCCGACACACCCTCTGAACCTGTGTCCCCTACTCTCACTCCGACACACCCTTCTGGACCTGTGTCACGTACTCTCACTCAAAACACCCTCTGAACCTGTGTCCCCTACTCTCACTCCGACACACCCCTCTGAACCTGTGTCCCGTACTCTCACTCCGAACACCCTTCTGAACCTGTGTCCCCTACTCTCACCCCAACACACCCCTCTGAACCTGTGTCCCCTACTCTCACTCCAACACACCCCTCTGAACCTGTGTCCCCTACTCTCACTCCGACACACCCCTCTGAACCTGTGTCCCCAACTCTCACTCCGACACACCTTTATGGACCTGTGTCCCCTACTCTCACTCCGACACACCCTTCTGGACCTGTGTCCCCTACTCTCACTCCGACACACCCCTCTGAACCTGTGTCCCCTACTCTCACTCCGACACACCCCTCTGAACCTGTGTCCCCTACTCTCTCTCTGACACACCCCTCTGAACCTGTGTCCCCTACTCTCACTCCAACACCCAACTGAACCTGCGTCCCCTACTCTCACTCCGACACACCCTTCTGGACCTGTGTCCCGTACTCTCACTCCAAAACACCCCTCTGAACCTGTGTCCCCTACTCTCACTCCGACACACCCCTCTGAACCTGTGTCCACTACTCTCACTCCGACACACCCTTCTGGACCTGTGTCCCCTACTCTCACTCCGACACACCCTTCTGGACCTGTGTCCCCTACTCTCACTCCAACACACCCCTCTGAACCTGTGTCCCCAACTTTCACTCCGACACACCTTTGGACCAGTGTCCTCCACTCTCACTCCGACACACCCTTCTGGACCTGTGTCCCCTCCTCTCACTCCGACACACCCTTCTGGACCTGTGTCCCCTACTCTCACTCCCACACTTCTGGACCTGTGTCCCGTACTCTCACTCCAAAACACCCCTCTGAACCTGTGTCCCCTACTCTCACTCCGACACACCCTTCTGAACCTGTGTCCACTACTCTCACTCCGACACACCCTTCTGGACCTGTGTCCCGTACTCTACACTCCGACACACCCCTCTGAACCTGTGTCCCCCACTCTCTCTCCAACACACCTCTCTGGACCCGTGTCCCCTACTCTCACTCCGACACACCCCTCTGAACCTGTGTCCCCTCTCTCACTCTGACACACCCCTCTGAACCTGTGTCCCCTACTCTCACTCCGACACACCCCTCTGAATCTGGGTCCCCTACTCTCACTCGACACACCTCTCTGGACCCGTGTCCCCTACTCTCACTCCGACACACCCCTCTGAACCTGTGTCCCCTCTCTCACTCTGACACACCCCTCTGAACCTGTGTCCCCTACTCTCACTCCAACACACCCCTCTGAACCTGTGTCCCCTACTCTCACTCCGACACACCCCTCTGAACCTGTGTCCCCTACTCTCACTCCGACACACCCTTCTGGACCTGTGTTCCGTACTCTCACTCCAACACCCAACTGAACCTGCGTCCCCTACTCTCACTCCGACACACCCTTCTGGACCTGTGTCCCGTACTCTCACTCCAACACCCAACTGAACCTGCGTCCCCTACTCTCACTCCGACACACCCCTCTGAACCTGCGTCCCCTACTCTCACTCCGACACACCCTTCTGGACCTGTGTCCGTACTCTCACTCCAAAACACCCCTCTGAACCTGTGTCCCCTACTCTCACTCCGACACACCCCTCTGAACCTGTGTCCCCTACTCTCACTCCGACACACCCTTCTGGACCTGTGTCCCCTACTCTCACTCTGACACACCCTTCTGGACCTGTGTCCCCTGCTCTCACTCCGACACACCCCTCTGAACCTGTGTCCCCAACTCTCACTCCGACACACCTTTATGGACCTGTGTCCCCTACTCTCACTCCGACACACCATTCTGGACCTGTGTCCCCTACTCTCACTCCGACACACCCTTCTGGACCTGTGTCCCCTACTCTCACTCCGACACACCCTTCTGAACCTGTGTCCCCTACTCTCACCCCAAAACACCCCTCTGAACCTGTGTCCCCTACTCTCACTCCAACACACCCCTCTGAACCTGTGTCCCCTACTCTCACTCCAACACCCAACTGAACCTGTGTCCTCTACTCTCACTCCGACACACCCTTCTGGACCTGTGTCCCCTCCTCTCACTCCGACACACCCTTCTGGACCTGTGTCCCCTACTCTCACTCCAACACACACTTCTGAACCTGTGTCCCCTACTCTCACTCTGACACACCCCTCTGAACCTGTGTCCCGTACTCTCACTCCAAAACACCCCTCTGAACCTGTGTCCCCTACTCTCACTCCGACACACCCCTCTGAACCTGTGTCCCCTACTCTCACTCCGACACACCCTTCTGGACCTGTGTCTCTTACTCTCACTCCGACACACCCTTCTGGACCTGTGTCCCCTACTCTCACTCCGACACACCCCTCTGAACCTGTATCCCCAACTCTCACTCCGACACACCTTTATGGACCTGTGTCCCCCACTCTCACTCCGACACACCATCTGGACCTGTGTCCCCTCCTCTCACTCCAACACACACTTCTGAACCTGTGTCCCCTACTCTCACTCTGACACACCCCTCTGAACCTGTGTCCCCTACTCTCACTCCAACACCCAACTGAACCTGCGTCCCCTACTCTCACTCCGACACACCCCTCTGAATCTGGGTCCCCTACTCTCACTCGACACACCTCTCTGGACCCGTGTCCCCTCTCTCACTCCGACACACCCCTCTGAACCTGTGTCCCCTACTCTCACTCCAACACACCCCTCTGAACCTGTGTCCCCTACTCTCACTCCGACACACCCCTCTGAACCTGTGTCCCCTACTCTCACTCCGACACACCCTTCTGGACCTGTGTCCCTCTCACTCCAACACCCAACTGAACCTCGTCCCCTACTCTCACTCCGACACACCCTTCTGGACCTGTGTCCCGTACTCTCACTCCAACACCCAACTGAACCTGTGTCCCCTACTCTCACTCCGACACACCCCTCTGAACCTGTGTCCCCTACTCTCACTCCGACACACCCTTCTGGACCTGTGTCACGTACTCTCACTCCAAAACACCCCTCTGAACCTGTGTCCCCTACTCTCACTCCGACACACCCCTCTGAACCTGTGTCCCCTACTCTCACTCCGAACACCCTTCTGGACCTGTGTCCCCTACTCTCACTCTGACACACCCTTCTGGACCTGTGTCCCCTGCTCTCACTCCGACACACCCCTCTGAACCTGTGTCCCCAACTCTCACTCCGACACACCTTTATGGACCTGTGTCCCCTACTCTCACTCCGACACACCGTTCTGGACCTGTGTCCCCTACTCTCACTCCGACACACCCTTCTGGACCTGTGTCCCCTACTCTCACTCCGACACACCCTTCTGAACCTGTGTCCCCTACTCTCACCCCAAAACACCCCTCTGAACCTGTGTCCCCTACTCTCACTCCAACACACCCCTCTGAACCTGTGTCCCCTACTCTCACTCCAACACCCAACTGAACCTGCGTCCTCTACTCTCACTCCGACACACCCTTCTGGACCTGTGTCCCCTCCTCTCACTCCGACACACCCTTCTGGACCTGTGTCCCCTACTCTCACTCCAACACACACTTCTGAACCTGTGTCCCCTACTCTCACTCTGACACACCCCTCTGAACCTGTGTCCCGTACTCTCACTCCAAAACACCCCTCTGAACCTGTGTCCCCTACTCTCACTCCGACACACCCCTCTGAACCTGTGTCCCCTACTCTCACTCCGACACACCCTTCTGGACCTGTGTCTCTTACTCTCACTCCGACACACCCTTCTGGACCTGTGTCCCCTACTCTCACTCCGACACACCCCTCTGAACCTGTATCCCCAACTCTCACTCCGACACACCTTTATGGACCTGTGTCCCCCACTCTCACTCCGACACACCATCTGGACCTGTGTCCCCTCCTCTCACTCCAACACACACTTCTGAACCTGTGTCCCCTACTCTCACTCTGACACACCCCTCTGAACCTGTGTCCCCTACTCTCACTCCAACACCCAACTGAACCTGTGTCCACTACTCTCACTCCGACACACCCTTCTGGACCTGTGTCCCGTACTCTCACTCCAAAACACCCCTCTGAACCTGTGTCCCCTACTCTCACTCCGACACAGCCCTCTGAACCTGTGTCCCCTACTCTCACTCCGACACACCCTTCTGGACCTGTGTCCCCTCCTCTCACTCCGACACACCCTTCTGGACCTGTGTCACCTACTCTCACTCCAACACACACTTCTGAACCTGTGTCCCCTACTCTCACTCTGACACACCCCTCTGAACCTGTGTCCCCAACTCTCACTCCAACACCCAACTGAACCTGCGTCCCCTACTCTCAGTCCGACACACCCTTCTGGACCTGTGTCCCGTACTCTCACTCCAAAACACCCCTCTGAACCTGTGTCCCCTACTCTCACTCTGACACACCCCTCTGGACCTGTGTCCCCTACTCTCACTCCCACACACTTCTGGACCTGTGTCCCGTACTCTCACTCCAAAACACCCCTCTGAACCTGTGTCCCCTACTCTCACTCCGACACACCCTTCTGAACCTGTGTCCCTACTCTCACTCCGACACACCCTTCTGGACCTGTGTCCCGTACTCTACACTCCAACACACCCCTCTGAACCTGTGTCCCCCACTCTCACTCCAACACACCTCTCTGGACCTGTCCCCTACTCTCACTCCGACACACCCCTCTGAATCTGGGTCCCCTACTCTCACTCGACACACCTCTCTGGACCCGTGTCCCCTACTCTCACTCCGACACACCCCTCTGAACCTGTGTCCCCTCTCTCACTCTGACACACCCCTCTGAACCTGTGTCCCCTACTCTCACTCCAACACACCCCTCTGAACCTGTGTCCCCTACTCTCACTCCGACACACCCCTCTGAACCTGTGTCCCCTACTCTCACTCCGACACACCCTTCTGGACCTGTGTTCCGTACTCTCACTCCAACACCCAACTGAACCTGCGTCCCCTACTCTCACTCCGACACACCCTTCTGGACCTGTGTCCCGTACTCTCACTCCAACACCCAACTGAACCTGCGTCCCCTACTCTCACTCCGACACACCCCTCTGAACCTGCGTCCCCTACTCTCACTCCGACACACCCTTCTGGACCTGTGTCACGTACTCTCACTCCAAAACACCCCTCTGCACCTGTGTCCCCTACTCTCACTCCGACACACCCCTCTGAACCTGTGTCCCCAACTTTCACTCCGACACACCTTTATGGACCAGTGTCCTCCACTCTCACTCCGACACACCCTTCTGGACCTGTGTCCCCTCCTCTCACTCCGACACACCCTTCTGGACCTGTGTCCCCTACTCTCACTCCCACACACACTTCTGGACCTGTGTCCCGTACTCTCACTCCAAAACACCCCTCTGAACCTGTGTCCCCTACTCTCACTCCGACACACCCTTCTGAACCTGTGTCCACTACTCTCACTCCGACACACCCTTCTGGACCTGTGTCCCGTACTCTACACTCCGACACACCCCTCTGAACCTGTGTCCCCCACTCTCTCTCCAACACACCTCTCTGGACCCGTGTCCCCTACTCTCACTCCGACACACCCCTCTGAACCTGTGTCCCCTCTCTCACTCTGACACACCCCTCTGAACCTGTGTCCCCTACTCTCACTCCGACACACCCCTCTGAATCTGGGTCCCCTACTCTCACTCGACACACCTCTCTGGACCCGTGTCCCCTACTCTCACTCCGACACACCCCTCTGAACCTGTGTCCCCTCTCTCACTCTGACACACCCCTCTGAACCTGTGTCCCCTACTCTCACTCCAACACACCCCTCTGAACCTGTGTCCCCTACTCTCACTCCGACACACCCCTCTGAACCTGTGTCCCCTACTCTCACTCCGACACACCCTTCTGGACCTGTGTTCCGTACTCTCACTCCAACACCCAACTGAACCTGCGTCCCCCTACTCTCACTCCGACACACCCTTCTGGACCTGTGTCCCGTACTCTCACTCCAACACCCAACTGAACCTGCGTCCCCTACTCTCACTCCGACACACCCCTCTGAACCTGCGTCCCCTACTCTCACTCCGACACACCCTTCTGGACCTGTGTCACGTACTCTCACTCCAAAACACCCCTCTGAACCTGTGTCCCCTACTCTCACTCCGACACACCCCTCTGAACCTGTGTCCCCTACTCTCACTCCGACACACCCTTCTGGACCTGTGTCCCCTACTCTCACTCTGACACACCCTTCTGGACCTGTGTCCCCTGCTCTCACTCCGACACACCCCTCTGAACCTGTGTCCCCAACTCTCACTCCGACACACCTTTATGGACCTGTGTCCCCTACTCTCACTCCGACACACCGTTCTGGACCTGTGTCCCCTACTCTCACTCCGACACACCCTTCTGGACCTGTGTCCCGTACTCTCACTCCGACACACCCTTCTGAACCTGTGTCCCCTACTCTCACCCCAAAACACCCCTCTGAACCTGTGTCCCCTACTCTCACTCCAACACACCCCTCTGAACCTGTGTCCCCTACTCTCACTCCAACACCCAACTGAACCTGTCCTCTACTCTCACTCCGACACACCCTTCTGGACCTGTGTCCCCTCCTCTCACTCCGACACACCCTTCTGGACCTGTGTCCCCTACTCTCACTCCAACACACACTTCTGAACCTGTGTCCCCTACTCTCACTCTGACACACCCCTCTGAACCTGTGTCCCGTACTCTCACTCCAAAACACCCCTCTGAACCTGTGTCCCCTACTCTCACTCCGACACACCCCTCTGAACCTGTGTCCCCTACTCTCACTCCGACACACCCTTCTGGACCTGTGTCTCTTACTCTCACTCCGACACACCCTTCTGGACCTGTGTCCCCTACTCTCACTCCGACACACCCCTCTGAACCTGTATCCCCAACTCTCACTCCGACACACCTTTATGGACCTGTGTCCCCCACTCTCACTCCGACACACCATCTGGACCTGTGTCCCCTCCTCTCACTCCAACACACACTTCTGAACCTGTGTCCCCTACTCTCACTCTGACACACCCCTCTGAACCTGTGTCCCCTACTCTCACTCCAACACCCAACTGAACCTGCGTCCACTACTCTCACTCCGACACACCCTTCTGGACCTGTGTCCCGTACTCTCACTCCAAAACACCCCTCTGAACCTGTGTCCCCTACTCTCACTCCGACACAGCCCTCTGAACCTGTGTCCCCTACTCTCACTCCGACACACCCTTCTGGACCTGTGTCCCCTCCTCTCACTCCGACACACCCTTCTGGACCTGTGTCACCTACTCTCACTCCAACACACACTTCTGAACCTGTGTCCCCTACTCTCACTCTGACACACCCCTCTGAACCTGTGTCCCCAACTCTCACTCCAACACCCAACTGAACCTGCGTCCCCTACTCTCAGTCCGACACACCCTTCTGGACCTGTGTCCCGTACTCTCACTCCAACACCCAACTGAACCTGCGTCCCCTACTCTCACTCCGACACACCCCTCTGAACCTGCGTCCCCTACTCTCACTCCGACACACCCTTCTGGACCTGTGTCACGTACTCTCACTCCAAAACACCCCTCTGCACCTGTGTCCCCTACTCTCACTCCGACACACCCCTCTGAACCTGTGTCCCCAACTTTCACTCCGACACACCTTTATGGACCAGTGTCCTCCACTCTCACTCCGACACACCCTTCTGGACCTGTGTCCCCTCCTCTCACTCCGACACACCCTTCTGGACCTGTGTCCCCTACTCTCACTCCCACACACACTTCTGGACCTGTGTCCCGTACTCTCACTCCAAAACACCCCTCTGAACCTGTGTCCCCTACTCTCACTCCGACACACCCTTCTGAACCTGTGTCCACTACTCTCACTCCGACACACCCTTCTGGACCTGTGTCCCGTACTCTACACTCCGACACACCCCTCTGAACCTGTGTCCCCCACTCTCTCTCCAACACACCTCTCTGGACCCGTGTCCCCTACTCTCACTCCGACACACCCCTCTGAACCTGTGTCCCCTCTCTCACTCTGACACACCCCTCTGAACCTGTGTCCCCTACTCTCACTCCGACACACCCCTCTGAATCTGGGTCCCCTACTCTCACTCGACACACCTCTCTGGACCCGTGTCCCCTACTCTCACTCCGACACACCCCTCTGAACCTGTGTCCCCTCTCTCACTCTGACACACCCCTCTGAACCTGTGTCCCCTACTCTCACTCCAACACACCCCTCTGAACCTGTGTCCCCTACTCTCACTCCGACACACCCCTCTGAACCTGTGTCCCCTACTCTCACTCCGACACACCCTTCTGGACCTGTGTTCCGTACTCTCACTCCAACACCCAACTGAACCTGCGTCCCCTACTCTCACTCCGACACACCCTTCTGGACCTGTGTCCCGTACTCTCACTCCAACACCCAACTGAACCTGCGTCCCCTACTCTCACTCCGACACACCCCTCTGAACCTGCGTCCCCTACTCTCACTCCGACACACCCTTCTGGACCTGTGTCACGTACTCTCACTCCAAAACACCCCTCTGAACCTGTGTCCCCTACTCTCACTCCGACACACCCCTCTGAACCTGTGTCCCCTACTCTCACTCCGACACACCCTTCTGGACCTGTGTCCCCTACTCTCACTCTGACACACCCTTCTGGACCTGTGTCCCCTGCTCTCACTCCGACACACCCCTCTGAACCTGTGTCCCCAACTCTCACTCCGACACACCTTTATGGACCTGTGTCCCCTACTCTCACTCCGACACACCGTTCTGGACCTGTGTCCCCTACTCTCACTCCGACACACCCTTCTGGACCTGTGTCCCCTACTCTCACTCCGACACACCCTTCTGAACCTGTGTCCCCTACTCTCACCCCAAAACACCCCTCTGAACCTGTGTCCCCTACTCTCACTCCAACACACCCCTCTGAACCTGTGTCCCCTACTCTCACTCCAACACCCAACTGAACCTGCGTCCTCTACTCTCACTCCGACACACCCTTCTGGACCTGTGTCCCCTCCTCTCACTCCGACACACCCTTCTGGACCTGTGTCCCCTACTCTCACTCCAACACACACTTCTGAACCTGTGTCCCCTACTCTCACTCTGACACACCCCTCTGAACCTGTGTCCCGTACTCTCACTCCAAAACACCCCTCTGAACCTGTGTCCCCTACTCTCACTCCGACACACCCCTCTGAACCTGTGTCCCCTACTCTCACTCCGACACACCCTTCTGGACCTGTGTCTCTTACTCTCACTCCGACACACCCTTCTGGACCTGTGTCCCCTACTCTCACTCCGACACACCCCTCTGAACCTGTATCCCCAACTCTCACTCCGACACACCTTTATGGACCTGTGTCCCCCACTCTCACTCCGACACACCATCTGGACCTGTGTCCCCTCCTCTCACTCCAACACACACTTCTGAACCTGTGTCCCCTACTCTCACTCTGACACACCCCTCTGAACCTGTGTCCCCTACTCTCACTCCAACACCCAACTGAACCTGCGTCCACTACTCTCACTCCGACACACCCTTCTGGACCTGTGTCCCGTACTCTCACTCCAAAACACCCCTCTGAACCTGTGTCCCCTACTCTCACTCCGACACAGCCCTCTGAACCTGTGTCCCCTACTCTCACTCCGACACACCCTTCTGGACCTGTGTCCCCTCCTCACTCCGACACACCCTTCTGGACCTGTGTCACCTACTCTCACTCCAACACACACTTCTGAACCTGTGTCCCCTACTCTCACTCTGACACACCCCTCTGAACCTGTGTCCCCAACTCTCACTCCAACACCCAACTGAACCTGCGTCCCCTACTCTCAGTCCGACACACCCTTCTGGACCTGTGTCCCATACTCTCACTCCAAAACACCCCTCTGAACCTGTGTCCCCTACTCTCACTCTGACACACCCCTCTGGACCTGTGTCCCCTACTCTCACTCCCACACACACTTCTGGACCTGTGTCCCGTACTCTCACTCCAAAACACCCCTCTGAACCTGTGTCCCCTACTCTCACTCCGACACACCCTTCTGAACCTGTGTCCACTACTCTCACTCCGACACACCCTTCTGGACCTGTGTCCCGTACTCTACACTCCAACACACCCCTCTGAACCTGTGTCCCCCACTCTCACTCCAACACACCTCTCTGGACCCGTGTCCCCTACTCTCACTCCGACACACCCCTCTGAATCTGGGTCCCCTACTCTCACTCGACACACCTCTCTGGACCCGTGTCCCCTACTCTCACTCCGACACACCCCTCTGAACCTGTGTCCCCTCTCTCACTCTGACACACCCCTCTGAACCTGTGTCCCCTACTCTCACTCCAACACACCCCTCTGAACCTGTGTCCCCTACTCTCACTCCGACACACCCCTCTGAACCTGTGTCCCCTACTCTCACTCCGACACACCCTTCTGGACCTGTGTTCCGTACTCTCACTCCAACACCCAACTGAACCTGCGTCCCCTACTCTCACTCCGACACACCCTTCTGGACCTGTGTCCCGTACTCTCACTCCAACACCCAACTGAACCTGCGTCCCCTACTCTCACTCCGACACACCCCTCTGAACCTGTGTCCCCTACTCTCACTCCGACACACCCTTCTGGACCTGTGTCACGTACTCTCACTCCAAAACACCCCTCTGAACCTGTGTCCCCTACTCTCACTCCGACACACCCCTCTGAACCTGTGTCCCCTACTCTCACTCCGACACACCCTTCTGGACCTGTGTCCCCTACTCTCACTCTGACACACCCTTCTGGACCTGTGTCCCCTGCTCTCACTCCGACACACCCCTCTGAACCTGTGTCCCCAACTCTCACTCTGACACACCTTTATGGACCTGTGTCCCCTACTCTCACTCCGACACACCGTTCTGGACCTGTGTCCCCTACTCTCACTCCGACACACCCTTCTGGACCTGTGTCCCGTACTCTCACTCCGACACACCCTTCTGAACCTGTGTCCCCTACTCTCACCCCAAAACACCCCTCTGAACCTGTGTCCCCTACTCTCACTCCAACACACCCCTCTGAACCTGTGTCCCCTACTCTCACTCCAACACCCAACTGAACCTGCGTCCTCTACTCTCACTCCGACACACCCTTCTGGACCTGTGTCCCCTCCTCTCACTCCGACACACCCTTCTGGACCTGTGTCCCCTACTCTCACTCCAACACACACTTCTGAACCTGTGTCCCCTACTCTCACTCTGACACACCCCTCTGAACCTGTGTCCCGTACTCTCACTCCAAAACACCCCTCTGAACCTGTGTCCCCTACTCTCACTCCGACACACCCCTCTGAACCTGTGTCCCCTACTCTCACTCCGACACACCCTTCTGGACCTGTGTCTCTTACTCTCACTCCGACACACCCTTCTGGACCTGTGTCCCCTACTCTCACTCCGACACACCCCTCTGAACCTGTATCCCCAACTCTCACTCCGACACACCTTTATGGACCTGTGTCCCCCACTCTCACTCCGACACACCATCTGGACCTGTGTCCCCTCCTCTCACTCCAACACACACTTCTGAACCTGTGTCCCCTACTCTCACTCTGACACACCCCTCTGAACCTGTGTCCCCTACTCTCACTCCAACACCCAACTGAACCTCGTCCACTACTCTCACTCCGACACACCCTTCTGGACCTGTGTCCCGTACTCTCACTCCAAAACACCCCTCTGAACCTGTGTCCCCTACTCTCACTCCGACACAGCCCTCTGAACCTGTGTCCCCTACTCTCACTCCGACACACCCTTCTGGACCTGTGTCCCCTCCTCTCACTCCGACACACCCTTCTGGACCTGTGTCACCTATTCTCACTCCAACACACACTTCTGAACCTGTGTCCCCTACTCTCACTCTGACACACCCCTCTGAACCTGTGTCCCCAACTCTCACTCCAACACCCAACTGAACCTGCGTCCCCTACTCTCAGTCCGACACACCCTTCTGGACCTGTGTCCCGTACTCTCACTCCAAAACACCCCTCTGAACCTGTGTCCCCTACTCTCACTCTGACACACCCCTCTGGACCTGTGTCCCCTACTCTCACTCCCACACACACTTCTGGACCTGTGTCCCGTACTCTCACTCCAAAACACCCCTCTGAACCTGTGTCCCCTACTCTCACTCCGACACACCCTTCTGAACCTGTGTCCACTACTCTCACTCCGACACACCCTTCTGGACCTGTGTCCCGTACTCTACACTCCAACACACCCCTCTGAACCTGTGTCCCCCACTCTCACTCCAACACACCTCTCTGGACCCGTGTCCCCTACTCTCACTCCGACACACCCCTCTGAACCTGTGTCCCCTCTCTCACTCTGACACACCCCTCTGAACCTGTGTCCCCTACTCTCACTCCGACACACCCCTCTGAATCTGGGTCCCCTACTCTCACTCCGACACACCCCTCTGAACCTGTGTCCCCTACTCTCACTCCAACACACCCCTCTGAACCTGTGTCCCCTACTCTCACTCCGACACACCCCTCTGAACCTGTGTCCCCTACTCTCACTCCAACACCCAACTGAACCTGCGTCCCCTACTCTCACTCCGACACACCCTTCTGGACCTGTGTCCCGTACTCTCACTCCAACACCCAACTGAACCTGCGTCCCCTACTCTCACTCCGACACACCCCTCTGAACCTGCGTCCCCTACTCTCACTCCGACACTCCCTTCTGGACCTGTGTCACGTACTCTCACTCCAAAACACCCCTCTGAACCTGTGTCACCTACTCTCACTCCGACACACCCCTCTGAACCTGTGTCCCCTACTCTCACTCCGACACACCCTTCTGGA
Organism: Oncorhynchus gorbuscha; assembly: GCF_021184085.1. NCBI lineage: Eukaryota > Metazoa > Chordata > Actinopteri > Salmoniformes > Salmonidae > Oncorhynchus > Oncorhynchus gorbuscha. The sequence goes on from NC_060173.1 coordinate 18,310,851, forward strand.
CCTGTGTCCCCTACTCTCACTCTGACACACCCTTCTGGACCTGTGTCCCCTACTCTCACTCCGACACACCCCTCTGAACCTGTGTCCCCAACTCTCACTCCGACACACCTTTATGGACCTGTGTCCCCTACTCTCACTCCGACACACCCTTCTGGACCTGTGTCCCCTACTCTCACTCCGACACACCCTTCTGAACCTGTGTCCCCTACTCTCACTCCAAAACACCCGTCTGAACCTGTTTCCCCTACTCTCACTCCAACACACCCCTCTGAACCTGTGTCCCCTACTCTCACTCCGACACACCCCTCTGAACCTGTGTCCCCTACTCTCACTCCGACACACCCCTCTGAACCTGTGTCCCCTAATCTCACTCCGACACACCCCTCTGAATCTGTGTCCCCTACTCTCACTCCGACACACCCCTCTGGACCCGTGTCCCCTACTCTCACTCTGACACACCCCTCTGAACCTGTGTCCCCCACTCTCACTCCGACACACCCCTCTGAACCTGTGTCCCCTCTCTCACTCCGACACACCGCTCTGAACCTGTGTCCCCTACTCTCACTCTGACACACCCTTCTGGACCTGTGTCCCCTACTCTCACTCCGACACACCCCTCTGAACCTGTGTCCCCAACTCTCACTCCGACACACCTTTATGGACCTGTGTCCCCTACTCTCACTCCGACACACCTTTCTGGACCTGTGTCCCCTACTCTCACTCCGACACACCCTTCTGGACCTGTGTCCCGTACTCTCACTCCGACACACCCTTCTGAACCTGTGTCCCCTACTCTCACTCCAAAACACCCCTCTGAACCTGTTTCCCCTACTCTCACTCCAACACACCCTCTGAACCTGTGTCCCCTACTCTCACTCCGACACACCCCTCTGAACCTGTGTCCCCTACTCTCACTCCGACACACCCCTCTGAACCTGTGTCCCCTAATCTCACTCCGACACACCCCTCTGAATCTGTGTCCCCTACTCTCACTCCGACACACCCCTCTGGACCCGTGTCCCCTACTCTCACTCTGACACACCTCTGAACCTGTGTCCCCCCACTCTCACTCCGACACACCCCTCTGAACCTGTGTCCCCTCTCTCACTCCGACACACCGCTCTGAACCTGTGTCCCCTACTCTCACTCCAACACACCCATCTGAACCTGTGTCCCCTACTCTCACTACAACACACCCATCTGAACCTGTGTCCCCTACTCTGACTCCGACACAGCCCTCTGAACCTGTGTCCCCTCCTCTCACTCCGACACACCCTTCTGGACCTGTGTCCCCTACTCTCACTCCGACACACCCTTCTGAACCTGTGTCCCCTACTCTCACTCCAAAACACCCCGCTGAACCTGTGTCCCCTACTCTCACTCCAACACACCCTTCTGGACCTGTGTCCTGTACTCTCACTCCGACACACCCCTCTGGACCTGTGTCCCCTACTCTCACTCCGACACACCCCTCTGAACCTGTGTCCCCTACTCTCACTCCGACACACCCTTCTGGACCTGTGTCCCCTACTCTCACTCCGACACACCCCTCTGAACCTGTGTCCCCTACTCTCACTCCGACACACCTTTATGGACCTGTTTCCCCACTCTCACTCCGACACACCCTTCTGGACCTGTGTCCCCTCCTCTCACTCCGACACACCCTTCTGGACCTGTGTCCCCTACTCTCACTCCGACACACCCCTCTGAACCTGTGTCCCCTACTCTCACTCCGACATACCTTTATGGACCTGTTTCCCCCACTCTCACTCCGACACACCCTTCTGGACCTGTGTCCCCTCCTCTCACTCCGACACACCCTTCTGGACCTGTGTCCCCTACTCTCACTCCAACACACCCTTCTGAACCTGTGTCCCCAACTCTCACTCCGACACACCTTTATGGACCTGTGTCCCCTACTCTCACTCCGACACACCCTTCTGGACCTGTGTCCCCTACTCTCACTCCGACACACCCTTCTGAACCTGTGTCCCCTACTCTCACTCCAAAACACCCGTCTGAACCTGTTTCCCCTACTCTCACTCCAACACACCCCTCTGAACCTGTGTCCCCTACTCTCACTCCGACACACCCCTCTGAACCTGTGTCCCCTACTCTCACTCCGACACACCCCTCTGAACCTGTGTCCCCTAATCTCACTCCGACACACCCCTCTGAATCTGTGTCCCCTACTCTCACTCCGACACACCCCTCTGGACCCGTGTCCCCTACTCTCACTCTGACACACCCCTCTGAACCTGTGTCCCCCACTCTCACTCCGACACACCCCTCTGAACCTGTGTCCCCTCTCTCACTCCGACACACCGCTCTGAACCTGTGTCCCCTACTCTCACTCTGACACACCCTTCTGGACCTGTGTCCCCTACTCTCACTCCGACACACCCCTCTGAACCTGTGTCCCCAACTCTCACTCCGACACACCTTTATGGACCTGTGTCCCCTACTCTCACTCCGACACACCTTTCTGGACCTGTGTCCCCTACTCTCACTCCGACACACCCTTCTGGACCTGTGTCCCGTACTCTCACTCCGACACACCCTTCTGAACCTGTGTCCCCTACTCTCACTCCAAAACACCCCTCTGAACCTGTTTCCCCTACTCTCACTCCAACACACCCCTCTGAACCTGTGTCCCCTACTCTCACTCCGACACACCCCTCTGAACCTGTGTCCCCTACTCTCACTCCGACACACCCCTCTGAACCTGTGTCCCCTAATCTCACTCCGACACACCCCTCTGAATCTGTGTCCCCTACTCTCACTCCGACACACCCCTCTGGACCCGTGTCCCCTACTCTCACTCTGACACACCCCTCTGAACCTGTGTCCCCCACTCTCACTCCGACACACCCCTCTGAACCTGTGTCCCCTCTCTCACTCCGACACACCGCTCTGAACCTGTGTCCCCTACTCTCACTCCAACACACCCATCTGAACCTGTGTCCCCTACTCTCACTACAACACACCCATCTGAACCTGTGTCCCCTACTCTGACTCCGACACAGCCCTCTGAACCTGTGTCCCCTCCTCTCACTCCGACACACCCTTCTGGACCTGTGTCCCCTACTCTCACTCCGACACACCCTTCTGAACCTGTGTCCCCTACTCTCACTCCAAAACACCCCGCTGAACCTGTGTCCCCTACTCTCACTCCAACACACCCTTCTGGACCTGTGTCCTGTACTCTCACTCCGACACACCCCTCTGGACCTGTGTCCCCTACTCTCACTCCGACACACCCCTCTGAACCTGTGTCCCCTACTCTCACTCCGACACACCCTTCTGGACCTGTGTCCCCTACTCTCACTCCGACACACCCCTCTGAACCTGTGTCCCCTACTCTCACTCCGACACACCTTTATGGACCTGTTTCCCCCACTCTCACTCCGACACACCCTTCTGGACCTGTGTCCCCTCCTCTCACTCCGACACACCCTTCTGGACCTGTGTCCCCTACTCTCACTCCGACACACCCCTCTGAACCTGTGTCCCCTACTCTCACTCCGACATACCTTTATGGACCTGTTTCCCCCACTCTCACTCCGACACACCCTTCTGGACCTGTGTCCCCTCCTCTCACTCCGACACACCCTTCTGGACCTGTGTCCCCTACTCTCACTCCAACACACCCTTCTGAACCTGTGTCCCCTACTCTCACTCCGACACACCCCTCTGAACCTGTGTCCCCTACTCTCACTCCGACACACCCCTCTGAACCTGTGTCCCCTACTCTCACTCCAACACACCCCTCTGAACCTGTGTCCCCTACTCTCGCTCCGACACACCCTTCTGGACCTGTGTCCCGTACTCTCACTCCGACACACCCTTCTGAACCTGTGTCCTCTACTCTCACTCCAAAACACCCCTCTGAACCTGTGTCCCCTACTCTCACTCCAACACTCCTCTGAACCTGTGTCCCCTACTCTCACTCCGACACACCCATCTGGTATAATCTCTGTGGAATCTGCGACTAAACACTCTATCTGACTGGACATTGCGAAATGAGGGACTCACCCTTAGGTTATACAAGGCCACACGACTTCTCACAATTAGTGGGTTATATTTAAAGGCCAATTTAAAATGTACATTTACTTTTGACCAAAGGCCCTGGCCTAAAAGTCAGGCAGACAATCCTAGAGTCATCAGCAGTCTCACGTTATATGGAGTTTTAGACCAGAGGGGGACACTGTCATTTAGACGTTTAGACAGACGCCTCGCGCCAAACCTGCAGTGCTTTCTAGCTGGGTGTGATGCTCTGGGTGGACTAATTGGGGAATATTACTAAGAATGGTAAAGGTCAGGAACTGAGTCATGGTTGGTTTTGACTTAGATTGCCTCCTCTTCAAGACTCTATTAATCACTTTGATAACCTATCGGGCCTTTAGGCATAGAGTACCGTAGAACTGCATGCATGCAACAATGGTGTTTTGGTATCTTTTAAAGATTTTTGGTTTTCACATCAACACTTCAGAATACAACCAAATGAAACACAGGAACATTGTATTGTACATACTGGCACGTGTTATTTTGTGTATGTTTGTTCTTGGCCTTACGGTAACACAAGGTTTATTTGATCTCTGTCTCCTGGCCGGCTTGTTTTCTCCACATTGTAATCATTATATACTGTATGTGTCTCCTGGCCGGCTTGTTTTCTCCACATTGTAATCATTATATACTGTCTGTGTCTCCTGGCCGGCTTGTTTTCTCCACATTGTAATCATTATATACTGTCTGTGTCTCCTGGCCGGCTTGTTTTCTCCACATTGTAATCATTATATACTGTATGTGTCTCCTGGCCGGCTTGTTTTCTCCACATTGTAATCATTATATACTGTATGTGTCTCCTGGCCGGCTTGTTTTCTCCACATTGTAATCATTATATACTGTATGTGTCTCCTGGCCGGCTTGTTTTCTCCACATTGTAATCATTATATACTGTATGTGTCTCCTGGCCGGCTTGTTTTCTCCACATTGTAATCATTATATACTGTATGTGTCTCCTGGCCGGCTTGTTTTTTCCACATTGTAATCATTATATACTGTCTGTGTCTCCTGGCCGGCTTGTTTTTTCCACATTGTAATCATTATATACTGTCTGTGTCTCCTGGCCGGCTTGTTTTTTCCACATTGTAATCATTATATACTGTCTGTGTCTCCTGGCCGGCTTGTTTTCTCCACATTGTAATCATTATATACTGTCTGTGTCTCCTGACCGGCTTGTTTTCTCCACATTGTAATCATTATATACTGTATGTGTCTCCTGGCCGGCTTGTTTTCTCCACATTGTAATCATTATATACTGTATGTGTCTCCTGGCCGGCTTGTTTTCTCCACATTGTAATCATTATATACTGTCTGTGTCTCCTGGCCGGCTTGTTTTCTCCACATTGTAATCATTATATACTGTCTGTGTCTCCTGGCCGGCTTGTTTTCTCCACATTGTAATCATTATATACTGTATGTGTCTCCTGGCCGGCTTGTTTTCTCCACATTGTAATCATTATATACTGTATGTGTCTCCTGGCCGGCTTGTTTTCTCCACATTGTAATCATTATATAATGTATGTGTCTCCTGGCCGGCTTGTTTTCTCCACATTGTAATCATTATATACTGTATGTGTCTCCTGGCCGGCTTGTTTTCTCCACATTGTAATCATTATATACTGTATGTGTCTCCTGGCCGGCTTGTTTTCTCCACATTGTAATCATTATATACTGTATGTGTCTCCTGGCCGGCTTGTTTTCTCCACATTGTAATCATTATATACTGTCTGTGTCTCCTGGCCGGCTTGTTTTCTCCACATTGTAATCATTATATACTGTATGTGTCTCCTGGCCGGCTTGTTTTCTCCACATTGTAATCATTATATACTGTATGTGTCTCCTGGCCGGCTTGTTTTCTCCACATTGTAATCATTATATACTGTATGTGTCTCCTGGCCGGCTTGTTTTCTCCACATTGTAATCATTATATACTGTCTGTGTCTCCTGGCCGGCTTGTTTTCTCCACATTGTAATCATTATATACTGTATGTGTCTCCTGGCCGGCTTGTTTTCTCCACATTGTAATCATTATATACTGTATGTGTCTCCTGGCCGGCTTGTTTTCTCCACATTGTAATCATTATATACTGTATGTGTCTCCTGGCCGGCTTGTTTTCTCCACATTGTAATCATTATATACTGTCTGTGTCTCCTGGCCGGCTTGTTTTCTCCACATTGTAATCATTATATACTGTATGTGTCTCCTGGCCGGCTTGTTTTCTCCACATTGTAATCATTATATACTGTATGTGTCTCCTGGCCGGCTTGTTTTCTCCACATTGTAATCATTATATACTGTCTGTGTCTCCTGGCCGGCTTGTTTTCTCCACATTGTAATCATTATATACTGTCTGTGTCTCCTGGCCGGCTTGTTTTCTCCACATTGTAATCATTATATACTGTCTGTGTCTCCTGGCCGGCTTGTTTTCTCCACATTGTAATCATTATATACTGTCTGTGTCTCCTGGCCGGCTTGTTTTCTCCACATTGTAATCATTATATACTGTCTGTGTCTCCTGGCCGGCTTGTTTTCTCCACATTGTAATCATTATATACTGTCTGTGTCTCCTGGCCGGCTTGTTTTCTCCACATTGTAATCATTATATACTGTATGTGTCTCCTGGCCGGCTTGTTTTCTCCACATTGTAATCATTATATACTGTCTGTGTCTCCTGGCCGGCTTGTTTTCTCCACATTGTAATCATTATATACTGTCTGTGTCTCCTGGCCGGCTTGTTTTCTCCACATTGTAATCATTATATACTGTATGTGTCTCCTGGCTGGCTTGTTTTCTCCACATTGTAATCATTATATACTGTATGTGTCTCCTGGCCGGCTTGTTTTCTCCACATTGTAATCATTATATACTGTCTGTGTCTCCTGGCCGGCTTGTTTTCTCCACATTGTAATCATTATATACTGTCTGTGTCTCCTGGCCGGCTTGTTTTCTCCACATTGTAATCATTATATACTGTCTGTGTCTCCTGGCCGGCTTGTTTTCTCCACATTGTAATCATTATATACTGTATGTGTCTCCTGGCCGGCTTGTTTTCTCCACATTGTAATCATTATATACTGTATGTGTCTCCTGGCCGGCTTGTTTTCTCCACATTGTAATCATTATATACTGTATGTGTCTCCTGGCCGGCTTGTTTTCTCCACATTGTAATCATTATATACTGTATGTGTCTCCTGGCCGGCTTGTTTTCTCCACATTGTAATCATTATATACTGTCTGTGTCTCCTGGCCGGCTTGTTTTCTCCACATTGTAATCATTATATACTGTCTGTGTCTCCTGGCCGGCTTGTTTTCTCCACATTGTAATCATTATATACTGTCTGTGTCTCCTGGCCGGCTTGTTTTCTCCACATTGTAATCATTATATACTGTATGTGTCTCCTAGTATGTAGGGCAGACCAGTCAAGCGGAAAATATACCATTGAATCTCTTTCCAGGACGATCAATTCCAACATTTCCTTTGGTGACTATTCCCTCCCAAATCCATCTTCACACTGTCCTGCTAACTGGAAAGGCATAATCTGATTGCATGGCTTTAACCACTGCTCTGTCCTTCCCACAAGTACCTGTGTGAAAACGAGCCCTGGGCTGACCATCACACTAATAATGGTGGAGCTTGGACAAACAGGAATAAATGAGGAGAATAACATTCATTATTCTGATAGCGAGTGCAATCTTCATTCTGTAAATCACAGCCTTCGCCAATTATATGCCATGAGGCGAGAGTCTGACCCAGAACAAACTGAGCTATGAACTTCCCCACTTAACTAAAAGCCTGGTATACTATGTCATGTTAATGAACTGAACTGGGGGTTCAGTGCTGGCTGTGGACCCAACTGAGGGTTCAGTGCTGGCTGTGGACCCAACTGAGGGTTCAGTGCTGGCTGTGGACCCAACTGAGGGTTCAGTGCTGGCTGTGGACCCAACTGAGGGTTCAGTGCTGGCTGTGGACCCAACTGAGGGTTCAGTGCTGGCTGTGGACCCAACTGAGGGTTCAGTGCTGGCTGTGGACCCAACTGAGGGTTCAGTGCTGGCTGTGGACCCAACTGAGGGTTCAGTGCTGGCTGTGGACCCAACTGAGGGTTCTGCTGGCTGTGGACCCAACTGAGGGTTCAGTGCTGGCTGTGGACCCAACTGAGGGTTCAGTGCTGGCTGTGGACCCAACTGAGGGTTCAGTGCTGGCTGTGGACCCAACTGAGGGTTCAGTGCTGGCTGTGGACCCATTATTCTGAGGAGTTCAGTGCTGGCTGTGGACCCAACTGAGGGTTCAGTGCTGGCTGTGGACCCAACTGAGGGTTCAGTGCTGGCTGTGGACCCAACTGAGGGTTCAGTGCTGGCTGTGGACCCAACTGAGGGTTCAGTGCTGGCTGTGGACCCAACTGAGGGTTCAGTGCTGGCTGTGGACCCAACTGAGGGTTCAGTGCTGGCTGTGGACCCAACTGAGGGTTCAGTGCTGGCTGTGGACCCAACTGAGGGTTCAGTGCTGGCTGTGGACCCAACTGAGGGTTCAGTGCTGGCTGTGGACCCAACTGAGGGTTCAGTGCTGGCTGTGGACCCAACTGGGGTTCAGTGCTGGCTGTGGACCCAACTGAGGGTTCAGTGCTGGCTGTGGACCCAACTGAGGGTTCAGTGCTGGCTGTGGACCCAACTGAGGGTTCAGTGCTGGCTGTGGACCCAACTGAGGGTTCAGTGCTGGCTGTGGACCCAACTGAGGGTTCAGTGCTGGCTGTGGACCCAACTGAGGGTTCAGTGCTGGCTGTGGACCCAACTGAGGGTTCAGTGCTGGCTGTGGACCCAACTGAGGGTTCAGTGCTGGCTGTGGACCCAACTGAGGGTTCAGTGCTGGCTGTGGACCCAGTGCTGGCTGTGGACCCAACTGGTTCAGTGCTGGCTGTGGACCCAACTGAGGGTTCAGTGCTGGCTGTGGACCCAACTGAGGGTTCAGTGCTGGCTGTGGACCCAACTGAGGGTTCAGTGCTGGCTGTGGACCCAACTGAGGGTTCAGTGCTGGCTGTGGACCCAACTGAGGGTTCAGTGCTGGCTGTGGACCCAACTGAGGGTTCAGTGCTGGCTGTGGACCCAACTGAGGGTTCAGTGCTGGCTGTGGACCCAACTGAGGGTTCAGTGCTGGCTGTGGACCCAACTGAGGGTTCAGTGCTGGCTGTGGACCCAACTGAGGGTTCAGTGCTGGCTGTGGACCCAACTGAGGGTTCAGTGCTGGCTGTGGACCCAACTGAGGGTTCAGTGCTGGCTGTGGACCCAAGGGTTCAGTGCTGGCTGTGGACCCAACTGGGGTTCAGTGCTGGCTGTGGACCCAACTGAGGGTTCAGTGCTGGCTGTGGACCCAACTGAGGGTTCAGTGCTGGCTGTGGACCCAACTGAGGGTTCAGTGCTGGCTGTGGACCCAACTGAGGGTTCAGTGCTGGCTGTGGACCCAACTGAGGGTTCAGTGCTGGCTGTGGACCCAACTGAGGGTTCAGTGCTGGCTGTGGACCCAACTGAGGGTTCAGTGCTGGCTGTGGACCCAACTGAGGGTTCAGTGCTGGCTGTGGACCCAACTGAGGGTTCAGTGCTGGCTGTGGACCCAACTGAGGGTTCAGTGCTGGCTGTGGACCCAACTGAGGGTTCAGTGCTGGCTGTGGACCCAACTGAGGGTTCAGTGCTGGCTGTGGACCCAACTGAGGGTTCAGTGCTGGCTGTGGACCCAACTGAGGGTTCAGTGCTGGCTGTGGACCCAACTGAGGGTTCAGTGCTGGCTGTGGACCCAACTGAGGGTTCAGTGCTGGCTGTGGACCCAACTGAGGGTTCAGTGCTGGCTGTGGACATATTTGACCCATTCACTGTAAAAAAATAAAAATACAAAAACTTCTCAGCAAAGAACATGAACTACACAACAGCAGCCTTTTTAATGAGCGAGTCAGATTTAGGATGCTGTATCCAGGCCAAGGCTGTGAGAAGTCTTATCGGAAGTAGTTGTACCTACTTATGAATGCATGAGATCACCCAGTTAAGAGTTATGTATTCAGTTTAGTCAGAACATATCTTTTTCATCCTCCAAATTGGGAAAAGCCGAGCCAAGTCGCAATGAGCAGCAGAGTTGAGGGCGTTAAAACTCTTGGCTGTATGCTCTTTCCCCCACAGACACAGAGTGCGCACATCCATCCAGCGTGTTTCATGTACCACTGTAGCACACAGGATGCAGAGGAGTCGGAAAACGACTCAGAGGGAAAAAGAGCCAGTAAAACATAAAGAATAAAGGGCTTGATGCAATGGTAACACATTGGCTTGGCCCAAATCAAATCATTATCATATATTGTGAATGTCTGATTTGACCAAGTGACAGTTTTCTGTATGTCAGTGCATATGTAATAGCCAGTTGTCACAGCGCCACTGTGCCCCTGAAAGCTTAGTGGCTGACAAGGCCCTTAGAGAGGGGGTTAGGAGGGTCGCCAAGGCTGCAGGCTACACAAACGAAACACAGCAACTCTGCAGATGAACACATATTTGGGCAGCACACTCCTCGCTGTGACTCTCATCAGACATGACCATCAATACAGAGAACACTGAACGAGCAGATCCAAGCTGTCATTAGCATATGCACAACAGGCTCATTTGACTTGCAAACAGGACGGCATGGGTTTTGTCACCTCAGATAGTATCTGGTGATGTAGGGGAAGGGAACGTGACATGTTCCTCTCTCTGCACTCGGCTAGAACCCCACAGACCCCCTTCCTTATATTCTTCCTCATTTCACTACAGTTACTGTAACATTATAGATTATTTTTTAAGCTTAAAAAATATTTTGGTTCTGATAATGAACAAAAAATGAAATTATCTTTATAGATGTAAATATTGCGTGATCTAAAACGGTACCATTGACAGAGCTTTTAACTTGCTGTGTGCTTGTAAGTTTGTGTGTACAATGCATTCAGAAAGTAAGCGTCTGCTAAATGACTTAAATGTTAAATGTTATGTTAAATGTATTCAGACCCCTTCGCTTTTTACACATTTTGTTATGTTACAGCCTTATTCTAAAATGGATTTTTTTTTAAATCCTCATCAATCTATACACAATGTCCCATAATGACAGAGCGAGAAAAAAAATATTTTGTTGAGGCACAGTTCTGGGGAAGGGTACCAAAACATTTCTGCAGCAATGAAGGTCCCCAAGAACACAGTGGCAAATTTGGAACCACCAAGACTCTTCCTAGAGCTGGCCGCCTGGCCAAACTGAGCAATAGGGGGAGATAGGGCCTTGGTCAGGGAGGTGAACAAGAACCTGATCGTCACTGACAGAGCTCCAGAGTTCCTCTGTGGAGATGGGAGAACCTTCCAGAAGGACAACAATCTCTGCAGCACTACAGCAATCAGGCCTTTCTGGTAGTGGCAGAAGCCACTCCTCAGTAAAAGGCACATGACAGCCCGCTTGGAGTTTGTCAAAAGGCACCTAAAGACTCTCAGACCACCAGAAACAAGATTATCTGGTCTGATTAAACCAAGTTTGAACTATTTGGCCTGAATGCCAAGCGTCATGTCTGGAGGAAACCTGCCACCATCCGTATGGTGAAGCATGGTGGTGGCAGCATCATGCTTTGGGGATGTTTTTCAGCGACAATGACTGGGAGACTAGTCAGGATCGAGGCAAAAATGAACAGAGCAAAGTACAGAGAGATCCTTGATGAAAACCTGCTCCACTGTGTGTGTGTGTGTGTGTGTGTGTGTGTGTGTGTGTGTGTGTGTGTGTGTGTGTGTGTGTGTGTGTGTGTGTGTGTGTGTGTGTGTGTGTGTGTGTGTGTGTGTGTGTGTGTGTGTGTGTGTGTGTGTGTGTGTGTGTGTGAGGGGGGGGGTTTAATAAATCTTTACATATTTGAGGTGAAGGTGTTTAAATTAAACAACTCTGTGCACATCATACATGTTTAATACACATTCTCTAACTCTGATTTGGATGTTATGGATTCTCCTCAGTGTCATTAGCAGCTACACTGATCAGCCCTACTCTCTGACAAAGACAAACACTGCACTCATGTGGTTATAAAGAGCAACTACAACACAGTCTTATCTCATAACGAGGGCTAGGGGGTTTAACATAATTATTTTGTGTGTGGGGTTTCTTTATCTGCCTGTGTATTGGTGGAGGCTTGGCCCCTGCAGTAGGCCTTGCTCCAGAGTGTTGGAAAGCCCCTAGGATGGGGGGAAGGGATGGAGGGATGGAGAGATGGAGGGATGGAGGGATGAGAGATGAATGGGAAAGGGAGGTGAGGGCATGGGCTCGGTCATTTGGGGGGTCCAAGACTGAGCACCCCTGCCAATTCCTTCTTGCCCTTGGGGACATCAACCACAACAACATCAACGAGACTCTGAAGACTCTGAAGACATACAGAAGAAACCAGAGCATGCACACACATAGACATACAAATACAAATACACACACACATAGACATACAAATACACATAGACATACAAATACACACACACATAGATAGACATACAAATACACATAGACATACAAATACACACACACACACATAGACATACAAATACACACACACATAGATAGACATACAAATACACATAGACATACAAATACACACACACATAGATAGACATACAAATACACATAGACATACAAATACACACACACATAGATAGACATACAAATACACACACACATAGATAGACATACAAATACACATAGACATACAAATACACACACACATAGATAGACATACAAATACACATAGACATACAAATACACACACACATAGATAGACATACAAATACACATAGACATACAAATACACACACACGTAGACATCTTGGCTCTCTGGCACACACACACACACACACACACACACACACACACACACACACACACACACACACACACACACACACACACACACACACACACACACACACACACACACACACACACACACACACACACACACAGTTATACAGTGGCAGGTAGCCTAGTGGTTAGAGCTAAAGGTTGCAAGAGTGAATCCCCGAGCTGACAAAGTAAAAATCTGTCGTTCTGCCCCTGAACAGGCAGTTAACCTGCTGTTCCTAGGCCGTCATTGAAAATAAGAATTTGTTCTTAACTGACTTGCCTAGTTAAATAAAGGTTCAAATATATATATATACTGTACATGCACATTAAGTTATATTAGTAAGCATTCATTCAATAAAAAACATGTTCATACATTTCTCTACTTTTAACCAACAGTATTTGCAATTGTAGTATCCTTGAATAGAACACACACCCCAATGGAAGATTACAAACCTAAAGCAACCAAACAATATATCCCTGGCTGAGAGCCAATACCCCTCTCACTGTGTGTCTGACTGTTCATCAGCACCTTAGCTTCTGTTCTCCGCTGAATGTTTCCCTGGCCACTCACAGCCTCCTCACTTTGTTTACATCACACATCTCCTTGTTGGGGATAATCTCTTTTTAATGCTCCCACTGACAGTTTATAAATCGGACAAACCTTCCCAGCCAATGACTGGCTGTCAGTTACCTCTGTCTGTAGAGTGATGGATGTGGGCCTGAAATGTGATACTCTGCTGGGCAGTTTCACTTAGCTCTGTACAAACACACTCCACTCCTTCCTGATCCAAACCATCCATGTTATCCTCATGGGGCTTTTCATTATATGAGGGAAAATATACAACAACCACTAAGTGAGAAAGATATTTACATTGTAAATTACTGGATGACATTATGATAATCTATCTGGCTGTTCCAACTGTCCTGTGTAGCTCAGTTGGTAGAGCATGGTGCTTGTAACGCCAGGGTAGTGGGTTCGATCCCCGGGACCACCCATACGTAGAATGTATGCACACATGACTGTAAGTCGCTTTGGATAAAAGCGTCTGCTAAATGGCATATATTATTATTATTATTATTATTAAAGACTCAACGAAGTCAAAAACTAGATCCTCCTGTGTTTTATATTTCCACACTATGAGGTTGGAATAATACTGTGAAATTGTGATAATGCCCTTTTAGTGTAAGAGCTGTTTGAAAAGACTGCCTGAAAATTTTGCCTGTTTTAGTGGGATTTAATTAGTGAGTAGACGAATAAGAGAGAGAGTTCCAAACCTCTCTACCAAAACCATTTGCTTTTCAGTTTTCCCCTTCCCACTCAGACCACTCCCAGACAGTCCTAGCAAAAGTATTATTTGAGGATTTGCTCTTGGCTAAGAAGCGATTTTTGTTTATTTTCACAATTTTAATGGCAACAACCACAGTAATGTACTTAATTGATTCTCAGAAATGATTTCAAATTCAGATAAAAATGGCTGCATTGGACCTTTAAAATTATAATCTATTTCAATTGCTAGGTGGCACTGTGGGTTTGGTAATAACAGCATCAACAAAAAGAGAGGCCTGTGACATGGGCATTGCATTTAGATGTGAACAAAATATGGTCAAATGTGCTTGTATGCTTTTAACCACTAGAGAGAGCTATCGCCTATACTCATAGACCTTTTTTCAAAAATAACATTTTCACAGAGGAAGTTGGGCACATGAGTGTCAACTGGGAGTTGCCAAGCCACATGATTACATGTGCAAATTGATAGATAAATTCCACTAATGACAAAAATAAACTTGTACTTCCTGTAGGCTTACTTACAGATAATCAAGATAGCCATTAAAATAATGTTTCTTAACATGAGAGATGAATAATAAAATACTTGTTTTGTATAAATCTAGGTTTTGCTCGATGCTTTCATCAGATTTCCTCACCAGAGATAATACATCTCGTCTAGTTCATGTTTTTATTAGGTGACATATTTTCCATGTATGGCCATATATCACCGACCTGACAAGGCAAGCAGGGTTTACCTTTCAAAATAAAAGTTTTGTTCTTAATCTTATCTCCTTTTGATGAATGAAACTCTATATGGGCCACTAGAACAGGATCTAGATAGCCCTTAACTGATATATTTTGGGCCCTAACTCCTTTAGGTATTGGAACATGACATGGGAGCAAAGCTTGTAATCCACACGCATTCCTCTCCAAACCTTTACACTGATCTATCTGCTCTTAATAGTAGAGATCCCGTCATCATTGTTGATGTAATAGATCCACATATAATGGTTTCATCAAGTTTAATACAGTTTTTTTACAATCACTTTGGCACTAATTGCGGAACCTTGATGTAATTTTTCAAAACTCTAGACACAAAACTCACAACCAATGATCCAAATGCACATTTTTCAAAACGCTAACACTTTTTCCAATTGCTTGGATACAATACACATTATTTGGTCATTGAACTAAAATCACCTGTTCAAAATGACACAACATAACATCAAAGTATTACCATTTCAAAATGCAATTCACACATTACATCTGAGATGACTGTCTATTCATTTCATTACAATGATCTAACTATCAATTGATACAACTGATCAAAATGATAAGTAACTGTTGCATTACTCTTAATGCATAGTTTTATGGAAACTGACAAACAATATTCCATGTTTAGATCATGAAAGTTTCAGGATAACGAGATCCATTGACACCAATTACCGTGGAACATGAACCGATTGGACTACATTATCTATGGATGTAATATTTAATCATCATTCTTTATCAGACACTGTTTCTATGGTCCCATGTACCACTTTTCCAGACCATGTTTTCAGATTTGACATTACTGTACACTCACCAGCAACTTTATTAAGTACACCTATCTATTACTGGGTAGGACCCCCTTTTGCCTCCACAACAGCCTGAATGATTCACGGTGTTGTACGTTAAGAGATGCCCTTCTGCACACCACTGTTGTAAACAGCTGTTATTTGAGTATTTGTGGCCT
Source organism: Oncorhynchus gorbuscha (assembly GCF_021184085.1). Classification (NCBI taxonomy): domain Eukaryota; kingdom Metazoa; phylum Chordata; class Actinopteri; order Salmoniformes; family Salmonidae; genus Oncorhynchus; species Oncorhynchus gorbuscha. The sequence continues at coordinate 18,326,770 of NC_060173.1, forward strand.
TTCTGTTAGCTTGAATGAGTCTGGACATTCTCCTCTGACCTCTCTCATTAACAAGGTGTTTTTCCCACAGAACTGCCGTTCACTGAATGTGTTTTGTTTATTGCACCATTCTCTGTAAACTCTAGAGACTGTAGTGCATAAAAATCTCAGGAAGGCAGCTGTTTCTGAGATGCTGGAATCACCATGTGTGGCATCAACAATCATACCACATCATACCACATCATACCACGGTCAAAGTTGCTTAAATTACTCATCTTTCCCATTCTAATGTTTGATCGAACAACATCTAAAGCTCTCTACTCTATATACTCTATATATTGAGTTGCAGGCAGCCACATGATTCGCTGTTCGAATGTAACCTTCCTTGATGAGCTAAATCAGGTGTGTAGAGCTGATGGCATGACCTATGTCATTGTGTGGGATAATGTCAGGTTCCACCTTGCTCAAATGGGGCAAGCATGGTTTCAGGTCCAACCACAATTTACCACCTTGTACTTTCCCCCATACTCTCCTTTCCTTAATCCGATTGAGGAATTTTTCTCCACATGCAGGTGGAAGGTATTTGATAGGCGCCCTTCTCCAGGCCATGGATGACACATGCAATGACATCACGGCAGACCAGTGTCAGGCCTGGATTCGCCCGAAGATTCTCCCCAGATGTTTGGCTAATGAAAACATCCATTGTGATGTGGATTAGAACACTGCAGTGATGTTTTACAGTAAGCCAGGTGAGGAACACTGCAGTGATGTTTTACAGTAAGCCAGGTGAGGAACACTGCAGTGATGTTTTAGAGTAAGCCAGGTGAGGAACACTGCAGTGATGTTTTACAGTAAGCCAGGTGAGGAACACTACAGTGATGTTTTACAGTAAGCCAGGTGAGGAACACTGCAGTGATGTTTTACAGTAAGCCAGGTGAGCAACACCGCAGTGATGTTTTACAGTAAGCCAGGTGAGGAACACTGCAGTGATGTTTTACAGTAAGCCAGGTGAGCAACACTGCAGTGATGTTTTACAGTAAGCCAGGTGAGGAACACTGCAGTGATGTTTTACAGTAAGCCAGGTGAGGAACACTGCAGTTCACCTTTAACTGTTTTTTATTTTTTGTTGCTAATTATTTTTTGTTTGATTCAAAGAAACCTATGTTGTGATTTTATTGCATTTCATCAGAAATATCATATTTTGTTCAATGATGGCACTCTGTCTGTAGTATTCTCTCTACTAGTCCTTTTACAGTGATATATTTATGTGTAGTAGCATAAAGAAACATGTATCACATATTTTGTACTACAATATTTAATGATTGTACGAACAACTGCACAGTGAAACTATCGGTATCTGGTGTGTGGGTGATCTAAATGAATGTTCCTATGGTATTTCATGATAAATTAGTTATTTGAAACAATGATTCTGCAACTGCAAGGTTTCTTTAAAGATATAATAATAATAATATATGCCATTTAGCAGACGCTTTTATCCAAAGCGACTTACAGTCATGTGTGCATACATTCTACGTATGGGTGGTCCCGGGAATCGAACCCACTACCGAACATGGGACAGCCTGTGTTACAAGTGATGACCGTTTTGAGTTTTGTGTCTAGAGTTTTGAAAAATGACCACAAGGTTCTGAAATTAGTGCCAAAGTGGTTGTAAAAAACTGTAAAACCTGGAAACCTGGAAACGAAAGCTTTTTTCCATTCTAAAATGTTGTTTTATATCCCACTTTTCATGTTGATCCTGTCATATTTTTCCCATTCTATCACAACAACAACATGGTTTGTTTTACAACAGTGCGAACAGAATAATGCTGTCTGAGGGAAACACCCCATCAAATGAAATCATTCATCAGAGGAGAGTAGTGCCACAGTGGCACTGAGAAAGACCAGCAGCCAGCACTCTAAGAGAGGAACAGCCATATGCCTGAGAGAATTTTAAAAGGTATTTAAATCAACGCTCATATCTCAGATCACTCTGTTCCCCTCTCTTAAACCAGGGGGATAAATTATCAGACAGGGGCTCATCGAAGGCCAGCACAGCTGCACTGTGTGTGTGTGTGTGTGTGTGTGTGTGTGTGTGTGTGTGTGTGTGTGTGTGTGTGTGTGTGTGCGTGCGTGTGTGCGTGCGTGCGTGCGTGCGTGCGTGCGTGCGTGTGTGTGCGTGCGTGTGTGTGTGTGTGTGTGTGTGTGTGTGTGTGTGTGTGTGTGTGTGTGTGTGTGTGTGTGTGTGTGTGTGTGTGTGTGTGTGTGTGTGCAGTAACCTGTCTCTCTTCTCTCCAGAGTACTGCCACCTAAATGGTTAACTGCCACTTTAAGGGGCCAGTGGTGAGGTGCACCTAAAGAAGCTCACCCTCTGCCCTCTGTGGTGCAGCTGCAGCATTGACCCCTATGAAGCGCTGTATTTCATCTCCTGTGTGTTTGCTTTCTTCTGTCTGTCTACTTTACTGTGTGGAACAGCAATAGACCCCCACCACCCTTAACTCACAGGGCAGGTTTGTAGCGCAGCTCTGCCTGGGCCTGAAACAGAGATGTGCACTTCCAACATTAAACCAAGCATTCCATCACATATACTGTTACAGCTTCTAGTCCCAGCTGTGCCTCTCCATATGTTTCACAATATGTTTTAAGAGTTGTGTGTGTGATCGTGTTGAATTTTGCCACATTGACTTCATGTCCACATCCCAATTCATATCTAACTGTAGCCTCAACCCTAACCCTAACCATAACACTAACCCTAACCCTAACCCTAACCCTAACCCTAACCCTAACCCTAACCCTAACCCTAACCCTAACCCTAACCCTAACCCCAACCCTAACCCTAACCCTAACCCTTACCCCAACCCTAACCCTAACCCTACCCCAACCCTAACCCTTACCCCAACCCTAACCCTAACCCTAAACCTTACCCTAACCATAAGCCTAACCTTTACCCTTACCCTAACCCTAACCCTAACCCTAACCCTTATCCTTACCCTTACCCTTACCCTTACCCTTACCCTTACCCTTACCCTTACCCTTACCCTTACCCTTACCCTTACCCTTACCCTTACCCTAACCCATACCAATTGGAAGCACTACAGGGCAGCTTTTCATTCTGGTAGGAGTTTGAAGTGGCCTGTGTGAACCTTTCCCCTAACCTTTCACCTCTCTGGCAGCTTGTTAAAGTGTTCCTTATTAACTGGAGGTGATTTTGGTTGGTCTAGGTCAGGGGTATCTGCAATCTGCCAGTTGAGTATGGTTGGTGTCGGTCAGGGGTATCTGCAGTCCACCAGTTGAGTATGGTTGGTGTCGGTCAGGGGTATCTGCAGTCCACCAGTTGAGTATGGTTTGTGTCGGTCAGGGGTATCTGCAGTCCACCAGTTGAGTATGGTTGGTGTCGGTCAGGGGTACCTGCAGTCTGCCAGTTGAGTATGGTTGGTCTAGGTCAGGGGTACCTGCAGTCCACCAGTTGAGTATGGTTGGTGTCGGTCAGGGGTATCTGCAGTCCACCAGTTGAGTATGGTTGGTCTAGGTCAGGGGTACCTGCAGTCCACCAGTTGAGTATGGTTGGTCTAGGTCAGGGGTACCTGCAGTCCACCAGTTGAGTATGGTTGGTCTAGGTCAGGGGTACCTGCAGTCCACCAGTTGAGTATGGTTGGTCTAGGTCAGGGGTATCTGCAGTCCACCAGTTGGGTATGGTTGGTCTAGGTCAGGGGTTTCTGCAGTCCACCAGTTGAGAATGGTTGGTCTAGATCAGGGGTATCTGCAGTCCACCAGTTGAGTATGGTTGGTGTCGGTCAGGGGTATCTGCAGTCCACCAGTTGAGTATGGTTGGTGTCGGTCAGGGGTACCTGCAGTCTGCCAGTTGAGTATGGTTGGTCTAGGTCAGGGGTACCTGCAGTCCACCAGTTGAGTATGGTTGGTGTCGGTCAGGGGTATCTGCAGTCCACCAGTTGAGTATGGTTGGTGTCGGTCAGGGGTACCTGCAGTCTGCCAGTTGAGTATGGTTGGTTTAGGTCAGGGGTACCTGCAGTCCACCAGTTGAGTATGGTTGGTGTCGGTCAGGGGTATCTGCAGTCCACCAGTTGAGTATGGTTGGTGTCGGTCAGGGGTATCTGCAGTCCACCAGTTGAGTATGGTTGGTGTCGGTCAGGGGTATCTGCAGTCCACCAGTTGAGTATGGTTGGTGTCGGTCAGGGGTATCTGCAGTCCACCAGTTGGGTATGGTTGGTCTAGGTCAGGGGTATCTGCAGTCCACCAGTTGAGTATGGTTGGTCTAGGTCAGGGGTATCTGCAGTCCACCAGTTGAGAATGGTTGGTCTAGGTCAGGGGTATCTGCAGTCCACCAGTTGAGTATGGTTGGTCTAGGTCAGGGGTACCTGCAGTCCACCAGTTGGGTATGGTTGGTGTCGGTCAGGGGTATCTGCAGTCCACCAGTTGAGTATGGTTGGTCTAGGTCAGGGGTATCTGCAGTCCACCAGTTGAGAATGGTTGGTCTAGGTCAGGGGTACCTGCAGTCCACCAGTTGAGTATGGTTGGTGCCGGTCAGGGGTATCTGCAGTCCACCAGTTGAGTATGGTTGGTGTCGGTCAGGGGTATCTGCAGTCCACCAGTTGAGTATGGTTGGTCTAGGTCAGGGGTACCTGCAGTCTGCCAGTTGAGTATGGTTGGTGTCGGTCAGGGGTATCTGCAGTCCACCAGTTGGGTATGGTTGGTCTAGGTCAGGGGTATCTGCAGTCCACCAGTTGAGTATGGTTGGTCTAGGTCAGGGGTATCTGCAGTCCACCAGTTGAGTATGGTTGGTCTAGGTCAGGGGTATCTGCAGTCCACCAGTTGAGAATGGTTGGTCTAGGTCAGGGGTATCTGCAGTCCACCAGTTGAGAATGGTTGGTCTAGATCAGGGGTATCTGCAGTCCACCAGTTGAGTATGGTTGGTCTAGGTCAGGGGTATCTGCAGTCCACCAGTTGAGAATGGTTGGTCTAGGTCAGGGGTATCTGCAGTCCACCAGTTGAGTATGGTTGGTCTAGGTCAGGGGTATCTGCAGTCCACCAGTTGAGAATGGTTGGTCTAGATCAGGGGTATCTGCAGTCCACCAGTTGAGTATGGTTGGTCTAGGTCAGGGGTATCTGCAGTCCACCAGTTGAGAATGGTTGGTCTAGATCAGGGGTATCTGCAGTCCACCAGTTGAGTATGGTTGGTGTCGGTCAGGGGTACCTGCAGTCCGCCAGTTGAGTATGGTTGGTGTCGGTCAGGGGTATCTGCAGTCCACCAGTTGGGTATGGTTGGTGTCGGTCAGGGGTATCTGCAGTCCACCAGTTGAGTATGGTTGGTCTAGGTCAGGGGTATCTGCAGTCCACCAGTTGAGAATGGTTGGTCTAGATCAGGGGTATCTGCAGTCCACCAGTTGAGTATGGTTGGTCTAGGTCAGGGGTATCTGCAGTCCACCAGTTGAGAATGGTTGGTCTAGATCAGGGGTATCTGCAGTCCACCAGTTGAGTATGGTTGGTGTCGGTCAGGGGTGCCTGCAGTCCACCAGTTGGGTATGGTTGGTGTCGGTCAGGGGTACCTGCAGTCTGCCAGTTGAGTATGGTTGGTCTAGGTCAGGGTATCTGCAGTCCACCAGTTGAGAATGGTTGGTCTAGGTCAGGGGTATCTGCAGTCCACCAGTTGAGAATGGTTGGTCTAGGTCAGGGGTATCTGTATCTGCAGTCCACCAGTTGAGTATGGTTGGTCTAGGTCAGGGGTATCTGCAGTCCACCAGTTGAGTATGGTTGGTCTAGGTCAGGGGTACCTGCAGTCCACCAGTTGAGTATGGTTGGTGTCGGTCAGGGGTATCTGCAGTCCACCAGTTGAGTATGGTTGGTGTCGGTCAGGGGTACCTGCAGTCTGCCAGTTGAGTATGGTTGGTCTAGGTCAGGAGTATCTGCAGTCCACCAGTTGAGAATGGTTGGTCTAGGTCAGGAGTATCTGCAGTCCACCAGTTGAGTATGGTTGGTCTAGGTCAGGGGTATCTGCAGTCCACCAGTTGAGTATGGTTGGTCTAGGTCAGGGGTATCTGCAGTCCACCAGTTGAGTATGGTTGGTCTAGGTCAGGGGTACCTGCAGTCCACCAGTTGAGTATGGTTGGTGTTGGTCAGGGGTATCTGCAGTCCACCAGTTGAGTATGGTTGGTCTCGGTCAGGGGTACCTGCAGTCTGCCAGTTGAGTATGGTTGGTCTAGGGGATATGTCCCTTTCGTGGGTAACAGACCTAGTCCCCTTACCTCAACCTAGATTCATGTCGACTTCCCGGATTAACACCCTATAGCCTCAACACTAACTCTAGATAACTTCTCGGTTTAACACTAACCCTACAGCCTCAACACTAACCCTAGATAACTTCTCGGTTTAACATTAACCCTATAGCCTCAACACTAACCCTAGATAACTTCTCGGTTTAACACTAACCCTATAGCCTCAACACTAACCCTAGATAACTTCTTGGTTTAACACTAACCCTATAGCCTCAACACTAACCCTAGATAACTTCTCGGTTTAACACTAACCCTATAGCCTCAACACTAACCCTAGATAAGTACATTGTAAGTCCAGTGTAACAATGAGTAATTACAATACATGTTACACTGTAATTACTGTAATAAGGACACTGCAATTGAATCTAAATATAATGTTGCTCTGGGTTTTAGGCTGGGTTGCTGTATAAGAACTTTGTGTCAACTGCTGATGTAAAAAGGGCTTTATAAATACATGTGATTCATTGATTTGATTGATATCAAAGCACAACTACAGTGTAAGGCTCAACTAGCTACAGCCCCCCCATACCAGAACCACCTTCCCGGTCCCAGTCTCATCCCAGCCTCGGCCCATGTCTCAGACAGGCAACAGAAGCTGAAGGAATGCAGCCTCCAGAGGAACGGCCAGCGCTCCACTCGGCGCTAAGCTGTACCAGGTCCCAAACATCTACAGTATCATCTCCTATCATTAGAGCATTACCCAGTGGCCAAGAGGCCTGCACAACACCAACACTCACTAGCTCCCCCACCCCTCTCTCTCTCTCTCTCTCTCTCTCTCTCTCTCTCTCTCTCTCTCTCTCTCTCTCTCTCTCTCTCTCTTTCTCTTTCTCTCTCTCTCTCTCTCTCTCTCTCTCTCTCCTTTGCACTTGTTTATTTCTCTCTCTCTCTCTGTTTCTCTTCTGCTCTGTTTCTCTTTCTCTCTCTCTCTGTTTCTCTTCTGCTCTGTTTCTCTTTCTCTCTCTCTCTCTCTTTCTGTTTATCTTCTGCTCTCTTTCTCTCTCTCTCTCTCTCTCTCTCTCTCTCTCTCTCTCTCTCTCTCTCTCTCTCTCTCTCTCTCTCTCTCTCTCTCTCCGTCTCTCTCTTCATCTCTCTGTCTCTTTCTCTCCGCCTCTCTGTCTCTCTCTATCTCTCTGTCTCTCTCCGTTTCTCTCTCTCTCTGTCTCCCAATATAGCCCTGATTTGGCTCAGCTTACTGTACTGCCTGCCTGGTGAAAAAAAGCTGGGATTTGAGTGCTATTAACAATTTCAATTTTCCATTCTATATTCAATAATGCTTTTCTCATAATCATAACAATATTTATGATTATTGGAATTAATTGCATTTTCACTCAAACTGTTCTGCATTTGTTTTATGATCAACCCTCTCCTTTTGTTATCGGGGTAGAGCTCCTATAAATTGCAGTTAAGGCAGTGTTTAGTATCCATTGTTTTGTTTGCTTTTTATTTTCAAAGTGCACTAAGTGTCCTTCATTGTATTGTGTCCCTTAGATCCAGGAGGTAAAGCATCCACAGATGATTTGTAATCAAGTAAGGTTAATCAAGGACATTAAAGGGAGCTCCTAAAAGACTATGACCTCAAGGTGCTGTTATATGTTATAGGTTCTGTGGATTTATTCCGTTGCCATGCAGGTTGAAGTACACATGTTTTTGGGCAGAGTGAGTGTGGATGGGGGTGAGAAGTAGGAGTGTAACTTCATGAGATTTACAACATACTGATACTTCAGTTACTATCCACTCTCCTTGGATCAGATTCTCTCCACCCTCCTTGGATCAGATTCTCTTTGCTCTCCTTGGATCAGATTCGCTCCACTCTCCTTGGATCAGATTCTCTCCGCTCTCCTTGGATCAGATTCTCTCCACTCTCCTTGGATCAGATTCTCTCCACTCTCCTTGGATCAGATTCTCTCCACTCTCCTTGGATCAGATTCTCTCCACTCTCCTTGGATCAGATTCTCTCCTTGGACTTCTCTCTTGGATCAGATTCTCTCCTTGGATCAGATTCTCTCCGCTCTCCTTGGATCAGATTCTCTCCACTCTCCTTGGATCAGATTCTCTCCGCTCTCCTTGGATCAGATTCTCTCCACTCTCCTTGGATCAGATTCTCTCCGCTCTCCTTGGATCAGATTCTCTCCGCTCTCCTTGGATCAGATTCTCTCCACTCTCCTTGGATCAGATTCTCTCCGCTCTCCTTGGATCAGATTCTCTCTGCTCTCCTTGGATCAGATTCTCTCCACTCTCCTTGGATCAGATTCTCTCCGCTCTCCTTGGATCAGATTCTCTCCGCTCTCCTTGGATCAGATTCTCTCCGCTCTCCTTGGATCAGATTCTCTCTGCTCTCCTTGGATCAGATTCTCTCTGCTCTCCTTGGATCAGATTCTCTCCACTCTCCTTGGATCAGATTCTCTCTGCTCTCCTTGGATCAGATTCTCTCCACTCTCCTTGGATCAGATTCTCTCCTTGGATCAGATTCTCTCCACTCTCCTTGGATCAGATTCTCTCCGCTCTCCTTGGATCAGATTCTCTCCGCTCTCCTTGGATCAGATTCTCTCCGCTCTCCTTGGATCAGATTCTCTCCACTCTCCTTGGATCAGATTCTCTCCGCTCTCCTTGGATCAGATTCTCTCCGCTCTCCTTGGATCAGATTCTCTCCACTCTCCTTGGATCAGATTCTCTCCGCTCTCCTTGGATCAGATTCTCTCCGCTCTCCTTGGATCAGATTCTCTCCACTCTCATTGGATCAGATTCTCTCCGCTCTCCTTGGATCAGATTCTCTCCACTCTCCTTGGATCAGATTCTCAGCGACAGGACTTAAACTTCTAATTGCTGACAGACTCCTCCAGTCTCACTACCTATTCCCCAAATAAACAAACTGATCAGACGCTGAGTGCCTAAGACCCTATACATTCCCTCCTGTGTCTTTACTCTTTAATAGGCCTCATTATTTATCACCATCTCCCTGTTAATCTTATCAAATCAGAGGCTTGACTGAAGGGCTGAGACGGGCCCACTGGTCTGGGTCGTAAACGTGTCAGCGACACGGCAGGATGCTTTGACCAGCAGAGCAGCTAAGGGCTTATCAGGTTGGAATCACCCACCAGCACTTTACAAGCTCAACACACACCAACCCCACACTCACTCTCTGGTCACTGGTCACACTGTTTACTATATCACTGAGCTAGAACTCATTAATAATGTTGTGTGTTCAATAAGGTCACTAATATTATATAAAGTGATATAATATAGTATGCAATGGTTAATATAATTAGCTGCTATATAGAAAGACTGGTTTAATATGCTAAAAATAAGATGGGGAGCAGGTTTGAATGTGTATATTCTCTGAACAGCGTCTGTATCAGTTGAATGGTTTGCATAGCAGCTGTTGGGATGAGCCATTGTTAATACAACAAAAGTGTTCTACATTCTGTGTTATTCCCACATCTCTGGACACAGTGCCATGGTTTTTGCATTCTGGAAATGGATGAAAGAGGATTCTGAGGGGATTTCAAAGTTGTAGGAAGATGGCACATTATATGGAGACATCAAATGTACACTATATTGTTTATGCTAGCGTGTTCTATCAGATATCAGTCGATTGTTTGGTTTCTTTGGGTCAACTGACATAGAGGAGAACCCCACTGAGACATCTCTCTGTTCTGAACCTAAAACCACACTTTCTTTTTAACAGTCACAGGATCTTCAGACGGTTTAAGGGGTTACTGTAATGTGTTATATGTACATCACTTTCTTTTTAACAGTCACAGGATCTTCAGACGGTTTAAGGGGTTACTGTAATGTGATATATGTACATCACTTTCTTTTTAACAGTCACAGGATCTTCAGACGGTTTAAGGGGTTACTGTAATGTGTTATATGTACATCACTTTCTTTTTAACAGTCACAGGATCTTCAGACGGTTTAAGGGGTTACTGTAATGTGTTATATGTACATCACTTTCTTTTTTAACAGTCACAGGATCTTCAGACGGTTTAAGGGGTTACTGTAATGTGTTATATGTACATCACTTTCTTTTTAACAGTCACAGGATCTTCAGACGGTTTAAGGGGTTACTGTAATGTGTTATATGTACATCACTTTCTTTTTAACAGTCACAGGATCTTCAGACGGTTTAAGGGGTTACTGTAATGTGTTATATGTACATCACTTTCTTTTTAACAGTCACAGGATCTTCAGACGGTTTAAGGGGTTACTGTAATGTGTTATATGTACTGTACATCACTTTCTTTTTAACAGTCACAGGATCTTCAGACGGTTTAAGGGGTTACTGTAATGTGTTATATGTACTGTACATCACTTTCTTTTTAACAGTCACAGGATCTTCAGACGGTTTAAGGGGTTACTGTAATGTGATATATGTACATCACTTTCTTTTTAACAGTCACAGGATCTTCAGAAGGTTTAAGGGGTTACTGTAATGTGTTATATGTACTGTACATCACTTTCTTTTCACAGGATCTTCAACAGTCACAGGATCTTCAGACGGTTTAAGGGGTTACTGTAATGTGTTATATGTACTGTACATCACTTTCTTTTTAACAGTCACAGGATCTTCAGACGGTTTAAGGGGTTACTGTAATGTGTTATATGTACTGTACATCACTTTCTTTTTAACAGTCACAGGATCTTCAGACGGTTTAAGGGGTTACTGTAATGTGTTATATGTACATCACTTTCTTTTTAACAGTCACAGGATCTTCAGACGGTTTAAGGGGTTACTGTAATGTGATATATGTACATCACTTTCTTTTTAACAGTCACAGGATCTTCAGACGGTTTAAGGGGTTACTGTAATGTGTTATATGTACATCACTTTCTTTTTAACAGTCACAGGATCTTCAGAAGGTTTAAGGGGTTACTGTAATGTGTTATATGTACATCACTTTCTTTTTAACAGTCACAGGATCTTCAGACGGTTTAAGGGGTTACTGTAATGTGTTATATGTACATCACTTTCTTTTTAACAGTCACAGGATCTTCAGACGGTTTAAGGGGTTACTGTAATGTGTTATATGTACATCACTTTCTTTTTAACAGTCACAGGATCTTCAGAAGGTTTAAGGGGTTACTGTAATGTGTTATATGTACATCACTTTCTTTTTAACAGTCACAGGATCTTCAGACGGTTTAAGGGGTTACTGTAATGTGTTATATGTACATCACTTTCTTTTTAACAGTCACAGGATCTTCAGACGGTTTAAGGGGTTACTGTAATGTGTTATATGTACATCACTTTCTTTTTAACAGTCACAGGATCTTCAGACGGTTTAAGGGGTTACTGTAATGTGTTATATGTACATCACTTTCTTTTTAACAGTCACAGGATCTTCAGACGGTTTAAGGGGTTACTGTAATGTGTTATATGTACTGTACATCACTTTCTTTTTATAACAGTCACAGGATCTTCAGACGGTTTAAGGGGTTACTGTAATGTGTTATATGTACTGTACATCACTTTCTTTTTAACAGTCACAGGATCTTCAGACGGTTTAAGGGGTTACTGTAATGTGTTATATCACAGGATCTTCACTGTACATCACTTTCTTTTTAACAGTCACAGGATCTTCAGAAGGTTTAAGGGGTTACTGTAATGTGTTATATGTACTGTACATCACTTTCTTTTTAACAGTCACAGGATCTTCAGACGGTTTAAGGGGTTACTGTAATGTGATATATGTACATCACTTTCTTTTTAACAGTCACAGGATCTTCAGACGGTTTAAGGGGTTACTGTAATGTGTTATATGTACTCACTTTCTTTTTAACAGTACATCACTTTCTTTTTAACAGTCACAGGATCTTCAGACGGTTTAAGGGGTCACAGGATCTTCAGACGGTACTGTAATGTGTTATATGTACATCACTTTCTTTTTAACAGTCACAGGATCTTCAGACGGTTTAAGGGGTTACTGTAATGTGTTATATGTACTGTACATCACTTTCTTTTTAACAGTCACAGGATCTTCAGACGGTTTAAGGGGTTACTGTAATGTGTTATATGTACATCACTTTCTTTTTAACAGTCACAGGATCTTCAGACGGTTTAAGGGGTTACTGTAATGTGTTATATGTACATCACTTTCTTTTTAACAGTCACAGGATCTTCAGAAGGTTTAAGGGGTTACTGTAATGTGTTATATGTACTGTACATCACTTTCTTTTTAACAGTCACAGGATCTTCAGACGGTTTTACTGGGGTTACTTAATGTGTTATATGTACATCACTTTCTTTTTAACAGTCACAGGATCTTCAGACGGTTTAAGGGGTTACTGTAATGTGTTATATGTACTGTACATCACTTTCTTTTTAACAGTCACAGGATCTTCAGACGGTTTAAGGGGTTACTGTAATGTGATATATGTACATCACTTTCTTTTTAACAGTCACAGGATCTTCAGACGGTTTAAGGGGTTACTGTAATGTGTTATATGTACATCACTTTCTTTTTAACAGTCACAGGATCTTCAGACGGTTTAAGGGGTTACTGTAATGTGATATATGTACATCACTTTCTTTTTAACAGTCACAGGATCTTCAGACGGTTTAAGGGGTTACTGTAATGTGTTATATGTACATCACTTTCTTTTTAACAGTCACAGGATCTTCAGACGGTTTAAGGGGTTACTGTAATGTGATATATGTACATCACTTTCTTTTTAACAGTCACAGGATCTTCAGACGGTTTAAGGGGTTACTGTAATGTGTTATGTACATCACTTTCTTTTTAACAGTCACAGGATCTTCAGACGGTTTAAGGGGTTACTGTAATGTGTTATATGTACTGTACATCACTTTCTTTTTAACAGTCACAGGATCTTCAGACGGTTTAAGGGGTTACTGTAATGTGTTATATGTACATCACTTTCTTTTTAACAGTCACAGGATCTTCAGACGGTTTAAGGGGTTACTGTAATGTGTTATATGTACTGTACATCACTTTCTTTTTGTGTTAACAGTCACAGGATCTTCAGACGGTTTAAGGGGTTACTGTAATGTGATATATGTACATCACTTTCTTTTTAACAGTCACAGGATCTTCAGACGGTTTAAGGGGTTACTGTAATGTGTTATATGTACTGTACATCACTTTCTTTTTAACAGTCACAGGATCTTCAGACGGTTTAAGGGGTTACTGTAATGTGTTATATGTACATCACTTTCTTTTTAACAGTCACAGGATCTTCAGACGGTTTAAGGGGTTACTGTAATGTGTTATATGTACATTTCTTTTTAACAGTACATCACTTTCTTTTTAACAGTCACAGGATCTTCAGACGGTTTAAGGGGTTACTGTAATGTGATATATGTACATCACTTTCTTTTTAACAGTCACAGGATCTTCAGACGGTTTAAGGGGTTACTGTAATGTGTTATATGTACTGTACATCACTTTCTTTTTAACAGTCACAGGATCTTCAGACGGTTTAAGGGGTTACTGTAATGTGTTATATGTACTGTACATCACTTTCTTTTTAACAGTCACAGGATCTTCAGACGGTTTAAGGGGTTACTGTAATGTGTTATATGTACTGTACATCACTTTCTTTTTAACAGTCACAGGATCTTCAGACGGTTTAAGGGGTTACTGTAATGTGTTATATGTACTGTCACATCACTTTCTTTTTTAACAGTCACAGGATCTTCAGACGGTTTAAGGGGTTACTGTAATGTGATATATGTACATCACTTTCTTTTTAACAGTCACAGGATCTTCAGACGGTTTAAGGGGTTACTGTAATGTGTTATATGTACATCACTTTCTTTTTAACAGTCACAGGATCTTCAGACGGTTTAAGGGGTTACTGTAATGTGTTATATGTACATCACTTTCTTTTTAACAGTCACAGGATCTTCAGACGGTTTAAGGGGTTACTGTAATGTGTTATATGTACATCACTTTCTTTTTAACAGTCACAGGATCTTCAGACGGTTTAAGGGGTTACTGTAATGTGTTATATGTACTTTCTTTTTAACAGTACATCACTTTCTTTTTAACAGTCACAGGATCTTCAGACGGTTTAAGGGGTTACTGTAATGTGTTATATGTACATCACTTTCTTTTTAACAGTCACAGGATCTTCAGACGGTTTAAGGGGTTACTGTAATGTGATATATGTACTGTACATCTCATGACTGCTAAACTAGATGACTAGCGCATTTCAAATCCATAGATAGTAATGTAAAATGTGAATTACCTTTTAAGATGAAGGTAAACCTCATGAACAATGACTGTTTAGATAACACAAAAGTCTTTGAAAGCAGTGTTTAATGTACTGTAAAGTTGTCCTACGACAGTACACTATACTGATGTCATCTGTATTCTTTCCCATTCAACCCTATCCTCTTAGAATGCCTCACATTTGTGTAAAGGAATGTACTATTTCTAAATGGATGGTTTTCATACAGCCTCTGTTGTGACGATTATAAGTGGACTGCACTAAAGTTACAAAAAACAGTCACCTCTCTTCAAAGGCTGTGGAGCTGGGCCTTGGAGCAGAAATCTGGGACAGAGATTAACCACTGGCACTCTTGAGATATAGCGTTTTTCTATATGAGTAATAGTGTGAGAGAGTCAAGCTGATTTACACAACACTGGGGCCAAGCGAATAGTTAAAGAAAGAAGAGGATCTCGACAACAATATTCCCCCAATGTGATAAAACACTATCACCGTGCAGTCAGCCACTCGGAGAGAAGGCTTGATGTTTTAAAGCTAGCTGTAGTACATTTTGACATTATAGCAAGCTTTTTGTCTGTTGTTTTCACAGTGACAGTGCATTAATGTGGATGTCAAATGATAAAAAAACTGACAACGGAAAGAGGATATTTTTGTCTTGATTGAGAAACAACATAGAAGTGTGTCCTTTTTCTAAGTGCAGGGAGAGTGCATAGCTGGCTTGATTAAGATGGAGTGCTGAGCAACAGTGAGTTTGAGAGAAAACATGTTTATGTTTATCTGTGTCTCCTGTTTCACTCAGAAGCCAAGGAATTGTAAAATAATCTGGTTCGAGATAAAGAAAGCAGCGGATGTTAGCTACAGTCAAAGAGTTCTGTTTTGTTATCATAACTACTTTTATGCTGGCCAGTATGAGCCTCCTCTGGCGACTCGTGTAAGATGACCTACGAGCGGTCACGACCTGGTCAGGTTAAGGTCAGGCTATGGTCTGGTCATTGGGTCTCAGGAGCGCGGTTGATCAGCCCTGTTAGTGAGGGCAAAAGTAACTCAACACTGGCCCCCTGAGCCAACACAGCTGCCCAGGCAGGCCACACACTGCTGGAGGACTTTAATACAGAACTCAATGGGGAAAAATAACAACAACAGAATCAGCATATATATATATATATATATATATATATATATATATATATATATATATATATATATATATATATATATATATATATATATATATATATATATATACTGTATAAAAATAGTGGGGAAAGATACAGTTTAAACAGAGGGGAACAGAACATAATATACTGATAATACACTTCAGAGTAAAAAAAGAATTGTTTCCATGACAGATAAGTGTTTTGACACTTACAGTTTTTCTCAATTTCTAAAACACAATTTCTGAAACCTTGCTCCATTTCCTGAAAACATTAAACACAAAACCTCATCTTCAAGCACTATTTACATAACCTCTGACTCCTCTCGCAAAATGAAACATTCACCTCAAAACAGTTTTACCTGCGTTCAAAATCAAACACTGCTCTCAAATCATAAACAAAGTGATCAAAATGATTGAGAGTGATATACACTCTCAAGCAATAGAAAACACATTGTTCAAAACATACAATTCTCAGGGAGAAGTACATTTTTTATCTAAAAAAATATTCATATTTTTCTGTCATTGTCTTTTGATGAACGAAAACATGTTCTATCATAGTAGCTCAAAATTGATCAGAAATGACTACTCTGCTTTGCTCTTTGCAATTTTGTTTTTTGATCTTCCTCCTCCTTGTACCCCTATTTTGACAGTACTGTACCCTGCATCTCACAAACTTGTCCTTTGTCTCTGTGATATTGTAATTCTTGTTCTTTGTTGATATGAACCTGCAACCAGTCAAAATCTATTGATCAGTCAGTATTGTTAATAAATGGAAAGCACAATGTTCAGGGCCATACAATTTGTCCATTGTACGGTATACAGCCTACAATGCACTGTACTACAGTGTCCATTCTCAGACTTTCTCCTTCCCACCTTCAACAACCTGTTTGCTCTCTACACGGGCTTATATTGGTTGTGTCACATCATTTGAAACAGGTTAAATCAATTTTGAGTGGTTTTGTTCAATCAATGACATGTCTTCTATATTTGTATTTGATTGTTGCCACTTGTGTTTACCAGTATGGATGACATGTGCATTAGAGTGCAGAATGTGTTTTGAGAATGAGAATGTGTTTAGAGTTTTGCTGAAAAGTCTAAGTGAGATCTGCTAATGGTGTTTTACCATGTGAAACGGTTTAAGGTATTGACAACAGACTGCATAATTAGCTAAATGAGTCCAGGCAACTGAGAACTTTGTTCAGCCAATGGGTTTTAGTGTTTTAGCAGTTGAGAAAAACTGTAAAAAAGCATTTCCTGGATCTATCAAAGTAGGTCTAGTCTAAAGTATAATAGTTAAGTCACATGTTTCCATGGCAAGGATATTTTTTTCAAATACAATCCATTGTCCAGTACTATTATTTACATAATTTAATAGCACAACTTCTTGGCCACATAGCCAGTGTGACGATACATGTATATTTTTTAACTCACATCCCCAAAATCCACAGTCAAAGTGAAACAATATTTACAGACAACATCACAGACCAAAGCAGACTTACTGTAGCTTTATGATTCAACTACCTGGTGCAGATCAAATTTGTGGACTGAACGAAAGCGATTCTGAACATGCTGCTGGACCAAAGTAAAAAATGTCCCCCGTTCCAGAAATCATTCCAGTGAAAGATATTTTAATTCACAAAAGTATGATAAAATAATAAATTAATCTGAAACTGCTCAAAGTAACACTACAAATGAAAGGCATAAAGTCATTCACATCTACTGTATACAACACCAACAAGAGACAGAAACATTTTTTTTCCCTCTTTAAATGTCTTACTAAAAATAACCCTCTGGATCAGAGCATCTGGACAGAGGACCGTCCTTAGATGGGGCTGTTTGGAGGACTGTGCGTAGGTGAGGCTCTACAGCTACATGCAGATGAACAAGACTGTCAGCCCCCTGCTCTGTTACCACAGCCACAAAGCAATAAACTCCGCCTATTCCTACAATTTCTCTTCTTTAAATATCTACAATTTCTCTTCTTTAAAACCTTATACCTAACCCTTAGCTTAAATTAAGACTAAAAAGCTCATTGTTGTTTTTATGAATCTTTACAACGCAGTCATGTTTTACTTTGTGGCTGTGCTATCTAGTGGATAGACCTGCTCTGCTGCGTGTCCCCTTTGTGCTACAGGCATCGTTGACGAGATGGAGATTCAGAGTCTCATGTAGGCAGAGTGTTAGAGAGCAGCGAGGCCGGTGTGTATGCAGAGCAGAGTGGTCTGGTTCAGATCTGGCTCAGATGGCAAGCTGCAGCTTGGTCAGGTTCCTCTGGTGCATGTTGTGGTGACGAACCAGCTCATCAGACCTGGCAAACTTCTTCTGACAGTTGGGCCATCTGCAGTTGAAGGGCTTCTCGCCTAGGACAGGGAGAGAGAGCGTTGTTAGGTAGTATCTGGTTTAAATTATACTGAAGGGGAGGAAGAAATCCAATTCATTTCCTATGATCCTTTTAGATCACTTTTAGTAACATTTTATCTAACCAATTTCCATCTGGTAAAATAATATGAACTTGACTCGTTGAAACACTGTACCCACAAAGCCTTGAGCTCTACATACCGGCTGTTCATGAAACGTACCTAACTAAGTTCTAAGCAGAAAAGAGATAAGTAGATGTGTAAAAATAAACGTTTACGCACTTGTTTTACCTGTATGAGTCCGGGTGTGGGTCTTAAGGTGGTCAGACCGCGAGAACTTTCTCTGACACGTCTCGCACTGGAACGGTTTAACCCCTAGGCACACACAGAGAGAGACAGACAGGGTAGAGCACAGGCCAGGAGGGAAGCCATTGCAAAGGGAACCTGAGTTATAGTGTTCCATTAACAACAGAGAGGGCAGAGAGATGGAGGGAGCTCAAACAGAGAGAGAGGGAAAATAAATAAGAGAAAGAGAGAGAGGGAAAATAAATAAGAGAAAGAGAAAGAGAGAGAAAATAAATAAGAGAAAATGAAGGAGAAAGAGAGAGAAAGGGCAAACCTGTGTGTCTTCGCTGGTGTCTCTTGAGCTGGTCTGACCTGGAGAACCTTCGTCCACAGTCGGTAAAGTCACACTGGTAGGGCTTCTCACCTGGAGGGAGGGCAGAGGGGAACACAGAGTGGGCTGGATCACTGATACACTAGTCTGTTAGTGTAATAGGGTTTTATCTATGGTTGCCCTGGCTCTTACCTGTGTGTTTCCTGCCGTGCATTTGCAGGTGGGACAGCTTGAAGTATCGTTTGTTGCAGCCAGGATATGCACACATGAATGGCCTCTTCTCATTGGTCTCTGAGCGAACAATGGCTGGAGCGATACCTGGCACCCGTCGGACATCCTGTGATGTGGCGCGCACACACGCTCACACACGGGCACACACGGACACACACGCACACACACGGACACACACGCACACACACGCACACACACGGACACACACGCACACGCACACGCACACACACACACACGCGCACACACGGACACACACGGACACACACACACACACACACACACACACACACACACACACACACACATAGTAAGCAATGGTACAGGTTTAGAACCACAACATATCATATAAAGAGATAACAGTAACTAAGCTACCTACTAGTCTATCACAGCAAAAGGTAACTCAAAAATAATGACCAATTAAAAAAGGCCAAGGCAAAAGAAGTGTGATTATCTCGCTAACGGAGGCTCATTATACTAGAATTAGCCGTAAAACGAGCGCTCAAATGAACTCCATGCCACTGATTTAGTCTCTAAACGTAAGCCATTAGTCACGGACGTTAGGCAGACCCCATCTCAGTTGTCCATGCCCCCCTGTACTCCTCCCCTTCTTCAACCCCCCAGACCCTGAAACCCATCTGATGTTCATTAGGAGGCTCTTAGTGTAATGGGCTCTGTGGACACTGGCAGTCTAAATAATAGTGTTAGCAGCCTATTGATAAGTAAATGATTTCAGTGTTTTATAGCACTGCTGTACTGCCTGCCTTGTTCCTTATCTAGACACCAACACTTCACAGAGGGGGCAGAGCCAATGTTGGGATTGTCCAATAAAAGGCTTTCTGAGCACCAACACACTTTTTAATTGTGTCCACTTTTCATACCATACATTTCAAATGTTTCATCCAAGTATGTATTTTTTGTGAATGAGGTTTTCCTGGTTTAATTTGAAAACAATGAGAAGGGAGAATGAGAATAGGTCTGGAGAATCTCTGCTCTCTGTGTTTTAAAGCTGCCGACGGACACTAACTAAGATCTAATGATTTATTAACATGGGCCTGCGTATGGAAACAATCTTTATTGTTCATGGATTTCTTGAAAGTGATTCCTCTCCCCTTTTCATCCTGAGATGCCTTTTAAATGTCCCAACTATTCTGGCATTCTGCTCACTGCGTCAGGCTCTTTCCTCCTTCTTCTCTTTCTTCACTCTTTCGATCTCTCTCTCTCTACTCTACATCTCTGGTCTCTCCCACCTCCTCCTCCTCTTCTGCCAGCACCCGTGCAGTGCCTGGACTTGGCAGTAGAGGATGACCTTGTTCTGGCATTTAGGGAGTGTGTGTGTGTGTGTGTGTGTGTGTGTGTGTGTGTGTGTGTGTGTGTGTGTGTGTGTGTGTGTGTGTGTGTGTGTGTGTGTGTGTGTGTGTGTGTGTGTGTGTGTGTGTGTGTGTGTGTGTGTGTGTGTGTGTGTGTGTGTGTGTGTGTGTGTGTGTGTGTGTGTGTGTGTGTGTGTGTGTGTGTGTGTGTGTGTGTGTGTGTGTGTGTGTGTGTGTGTGTGTGTGTGAGTGCGTGCGTGTTCATGAGAGAATATGTGTCTGTGCTCCTTGTGCCGACCTTGGCCCTGAGCACATAAGGAAAGTTATCTGTGGAGAGTAGGAATCAGAGTGTGACCTGGGTGTGAAGAATCCATGAGAGGAGAGAACTGACCTGCATGCCTCTGAAGATGCCGTGGGTGTGAGAGAAGAGAACTGACCTGCATGCCTCTGAAGATGCCGTGGGTGTGAGAGAAGAGAACTGACCTGCATGCCTCTGAAGATGCCGTGGGTGTGAGAGAAGAGAACTGACCTGCATGCCTCTGAAGATGCCGTGGGTGTGAGAGAAGAGAACTGACCTGCATGCCTCTGAAGATGCCGTGGGTGTGAGAGAAAGGAACTGACCTGCATGCCTCTGAAGATGCCGTGGGTGTGAGAGGAGAGAACTGACCTGCATGCCTCTGAAGATGCCGTGGGTGTGAGAGAAAGGAACTGACCTGCATGCCTCTGAAGATGCCGTGAGTGTGAGGGGAGAGAACTGACCTGCATGCCTCTGAAGATGCCGTGGGTGTGAGAGAAAGGAACTGACCTGCATGCCTCTGAAGATGCCGTGAGTGTGAGAGGAGAGAACTGACCTGCATGCCTCTGAAGATGCCGTGAGTGTGAGAGGAAAGAACTGACCTGCATGCCTCTGAAGATGCCGTGGGTGTGAGAGAAAGGAACTGACCTGCATGCCTCTGAAGATGCCGTGGGTGTGAGAGGAGAGAACTGACCTGCATGCCTCTGAAGATACCGTGGGTGTGAGAGAAAGGAACTGACCTGCATGCCTCTGAAGATGCCGTGGGTGTGAGAGGAGAGAACTGACCTGCATGCCTCTGAAGATGCCGTGGGTGTGAGAGGAGAGAACTGACCTGCATGCCTCTGAAGATGCCGTGGGTGTGAGAGGAGAGAACTGACCTGCATGCCTCTGAAGATGCCGTGGGTGTGAGAGGAGAGAACTGACCTGCATGCCTCTGAAGATGCCGTGGGTGTGAGAGGAGAGAACTGACCTGCATGCCTCTGAAGATGCCGTGGGTGTGAGAGGAGAGAACTGACCTGCATGCCTCTGAAGATGCCGTGGGTGTGGATGCGGTACTGGGTGCTGCAGCTATACACCATGGGAGGGTTGGGGTCACTTTCATAACCCGTAGCATGGCTGTCCACAAACAGGAAGACACAAGAGCATTTTTAGTGAGGAATGATGTGACCATTTTCTATTTTGTCTGCCAAATTACAACTCACATAAAAGCTGAAGTTCAAGAGCATTCAGCAGCTTCAGGGCCATGAAAAACGGCAGAGTGGAAGTCAAGAAAATGTAGGATGCAATGTAGGATGCAATGTAGGATGAATGCCTATTATTTTCACGTTGTTAAATGTACTGTAAAACTGCAGTAAATGGTCCCTCTTGAAAAGGGTTTCCCTGTCCTAAATAAAACTTGTCATTTAGGAGTTTAGCACTCAGGTTCAGCTGCATTGGCATTGTATTTCAATAGCATGCACAGTAGGTAAAAGCCCAGAAGAAATAAATGCCGCGAAATCACCCGCTATAACTTGTTTTGACATAGGAGCAAATTGCTCTATGCGTCACAGTGCAGTATATTCACCTAAAGCATCCAAAGTGGAACTCGGAGGAAAGACAAAAGGTTCACTTCCTGTCATTCACAGATTTATTGGTAAGGCTAGGCCTCTCTCTCTGACCCGGGATTAACACACATTCAAGCTGCATACTATATTCGTTTTCCTCAGTAAATAAGGGCTTGTCTTAGTAAATCAAAGAGGAACTGGTTAGCACTGCAAGACCTGGTTGTCACCCACCTACTACTCTCAATCAAATAGAGGTACAGGATAAGGACATAGCACAAAAGTACCATGATCCATTGTAGTATATCCAGAAATATTAAATATGTATGAAACATAGTTTAGGTATCGTGTGCGATCCTTTGTATTGTGTACTAGCCTACTTGTTTTAGAAATGTTTTCTGAACACTTATTAACTCATCACAAACTGAAGGGAGCCTCTGAGAGTATTAACTGAAGACGGTTCAGTTACGCACAGTACACTGCAGCTACAGCATTTCAAGACAGCTACGGTTCACATTTAGTCCCATAATATCCAGACGGCTTATATCTGTCATTAGTTTTAAAAAGCACTCTGTCATTTTTCTATTTCAGGGAAGGAGGGTTTGTATCCTGTACAGTTAAATGATCAATACATGGTTGAGAGGGCATAAAGCAGTCTTTGTCTCTGCTCTTTCCAAGGACAGCCCGAGTGGAGACAGTGAAGCTGCATGCTGCAATAAATCTCCCCACAGATCATTCACTCATTCATACAGTCAGAGCCTGGGGACGGAGATGGGGCTGGGGAGGGAGACAGGGCTGGGGAGGGGAGGGAGATAAGGCTGGGGAGGGAGACGAGGCTGGGGAGGAAGACAGGGCTGGGGAGGGAGACAGGGCTGGGGAGGGAGACGAGGCTGGGGAGGGGAGGGAGACGAGGCTGGGGAGGGAGACAGGGCTGGGGAGGGAGACAGTGCTGGGGAGGGGAGGGAGACAGGGCTGGGGAGGGAGACAGGGCTGGGGAGGGGAGGGAGACGAGGCTGGGGAGGGAGACAAGGCTGGGGAGGGGAGGGAGACGAGGCTGGGGAGGGAGGGGAGGCTGGGGAGGGAGGAGAGACAGGGCGGGGAGGGAGACAGGGCTGGGGAGGGAGACAGGGCTGGGGAGGGGAGGGAGACGAGGCTGGGGAGGGAGACAATGCTGGGGAGGGGAGGGAGATGGGGCTGGGGAGGGAGACAAGGCTGGGGAGGGGAGGGAGACGAGGCTGGGGAGGGAGGGGAGGCTGGGGAGGGGAGGGGAGGCTGGGGAGGGACGAGGCTGGGGAGGGAGACGAGGCTGGGGAGGGAGACAGGGCTGGGAAGGGAGACGAGGCTGGGGAGGGGAGGGAGATGGGGCTGGGGAGGGAGACGGGGCTGGGGAGGGGAGGGAGACGGGGCTGGGGAGGGAGACAGGGCGGGGGAGGGAGACAGGCCTGGGGAGGGGAGGGAGACGGGGATGGGAAGGGAGACAGGGCTGGGGAGGGAGACAGGCCTGGGGAGGGGAGGGAGACGGGGCTGGGAAGGGAGACGAGGCTGGGGAGGGAGACAGGGCTGGGGAGGGAGACGAGGCTGGGGAGGGCGACAGGGCTGGGGAGGGATACAGTGCTGGGGAGGGGAGGGAGACAGGGCTGGGGAGGGGAGGGAGACGGGGAGGCTGGGGAGGGAGACAAGGCTGGGGAGGGGAGGGAGACGGGGCTGGGGAGGGAGACGAGGCTGGGGAGGGAGACGAGGCTGGGGAGGGAGACGAGGCTGGGGAGGGAGACAGGGCTGGGGAGGGATACAGTGCTGGGGAGGGGGCTGGGGGAGGGAGACAGGGCTGGGGAGGGGGGCTGGGGAGGGGGAGACGAGGCTGGGGAGGGAGACAGGCTGGGGAGGGGAGGGAGACAGGGCTGGGGAGGGAGACGAGGCTGGGGAGGGGGCTGGGGAGGGAGACAGGGCTGGGGAGGGAGACAGGGCTGGGGAGGGAGACAGGGCTGGGGAGGGGAGGGAGACGAGGCTGGGGAGGGAGACAGGCTGGGGAGGGGAGGGAGATGGGGCTGGGGAGGGAGACAAGGCTGGGGAGGGGAGGGAGACGAGGCTGGGGAGACGAGGCTGGGGAGGGGGGGCTGGGGAGGGAGACGAGGCTGGGGAGGGAGACGAGGCTGGGGAGGGAGACAGGGCTGGGAAGGGAGACGAGGCTGGGGAGGGGAGGGAGATGGGGCTGGGGAGGGAGACAGGCCTGGGGAGGGAGGGAGACGGGGATGGGAAGGGAGACAGGGCTGGGGAGGGAGACAGGCCTTGGGAGGGGAGGGAGACGGGGCTGGGAAGGGAGACGAGGCTGGGGAGGGAGACAGGGCTGGGGAGGGAGACAGGCCTGGGGAGGGGAGGGAGACGGGACTGGGAAGGGAGGGGAGGCGGGGGGAGGGAGACGAGGCTGGAGAGGGAGACAGGCCTGGGGAGGGAGACGAGGCGGGGGAGGGAGACGAGGCTGGGGAGGG
The DNA here is from genome assembly GCF_021184085.1 of Oncorhynchus gorbuscha. Taxonomy (NCBI): domain Eukaryota; kingdom Metazoa; phylum Chordata; class Actinopteri; order Salmoniformes; family Salmonidae; genus Oncorhynchus; species Oncorhynchus gorbuscha. The sequence goes on from NC_060173.1 coordinate 18,351,218, forward strand.
AGACAGGCCTGGGGAGGGAGACAGGGCTGGGGAGGGGAGGGAGACGGGGCTGGGAAGGGAGAGGAGGCGGGGGGAGGGAGACGAGGCTGGAGAGGGAGACAGGCCTGGGGAGGGAGACGAGGCGGGGGAGGGAGACGAGGCTGGGGAGGGAGACAGGCCTGGGGAGGGAGACAGGGCTGGGGAGGGAGACGAGACTGGGGAGGGAGACGGGGCTGGGGAGGGAGACAGGGCTGGGGAGGGGAGGTAAACGGGGCTGGGGAGGGGAGGTAAACGGGGCTGGGGAGGGGAGGTAAACGGGGCTGGGGAGGGAGACAAGGCTGGGGAGGGGAGGGAGACGGGGCTGGGGAGGGAGACAGGCCTGGGGAGGGGAGGTAAACGGGGCTGGGGGGAGACAGGCCTGGGGAGGGAGACGAGGCGGGGGAGGGAGACGAGGCTGGGGAGGGAGACAGGCCTGGGGAGGGAGACAGGGCTGGGGAGGGAGACGAGACTGGGGAGGGAGATGGGGCTGGGGAGGGAGACAGGGCTGGGGAGGGGAGGTAAACGTGGCTGGGGAGGGGAGGTAAACGGGGCTGGGGAGGGAGACAAGGCTGGGGAGGGGAGGGAGACGGGGCTGGGGAGGGAGACAGGCCTGGGGAGGGGAGGTAAACGGGGCTGGGGGGAGACAAGGCTGGGGAGGGGAGTGAGAGGGGACTGGGGAGGGAGACGAGGCTGGGGAGGGGAGGGAGATGGGGCTGGCGAGGAGATGGGGCTGGGGAGGGAGACAGGCCTGGGTTGGGGAGGGAGACGAGGCTGGGGGAGGGAAACAGGCCTGGGGATGGAGACGAGGCTGGGGAGGGAGACAGGCCTGGGGAGGGGAGACAGGGCTGGGGAGGGAGACGAGACTGGGGAGGGAGACGGGGCTGGGGAGGGAGACGGGGCTGGGGAGGGGAGGACTAAGACGGGGCTGGGGAGGGAGACAAGGCTGGGGAGGGGCTGGGGAGGGAGGGAGACGGGGCTGGGGAGGGAGACAGGCCTGGGGAGGGGAGGTAAACGGGGCTGGGGGGGAGACAAGGCTGGGGAGGGGAGTGAGAGGGGACTGGGGAGAGAGACAAGCCTGGGGAGGGGAGTGAGAGGGGACTGGGGAGGGAGACAGGGCTGGGGAGGGGAGGGAGACCGGGCTGGGGAGGGAGACAGGGCTGGGGAGGGGAGTGAGAGGGGACTGGGGAGCAAGACAGGGCTGGGGAGGGGGACGGGGCTGAAGGGGGCAAGGCTGGGGAGGGAGTTGGGGCTGGAGGGGGCCGAGGCTGAGGAGGGAGACTGGGTTGGGGAGGGAAACTGGGCTTTGGAGGGGAGGGAGATAGGGCTGGGGAGGGAGACTGGGCTTGGGAGGGAGATGAGGCTGGGGAGGGAGATGAGGCTGGGGATGGTGACAGGGCTGGGGAGGGTGACAGGGCTGGAGAGGGTGATTGGGGAGTGGTGGCGTTTATCTGGAAGAGGCACATGCATACTTTGCCGTGCGTTCCTTGAGATGAGACTCCAAGTCTAATTTTCCACAGCCTAAGCACTAGAGTCCCTCTCATTTAGAAGCAGATTAATCATTCAGTCACCCCAGCCTCTGCTGGCTTTTTCGGGGAGGTGGTGGAAGGGTCAAACCCTCCCCTCCAGTCTAACTAAGCCCTGGCTCTGGAGCCCAGGCTGGAGGATCCCAGGGGGAAAGCCTACTGATCTACTTCCACTACTCCCCAGTGCAGAGCCCTTCCCCTCTGTTACATGTCCCACCGTGGTCAAGGTTGATGCCCCACACGGGAAAATTATAGCAGGATACATTTCCCAGCCAGGACAGACAAAACAGAGAGGCTAATTTAACATGCACACAATCTCCGGAGAAAACAGACAGAAACAGAGGGAGGGTTCGGGAGGAGGGGAGGAGGGGAGTTAGAAAAAGAGGGACACTGAAAATGACAACAAAGCAAGAATGAAAGAGGACCTTTTCATTGGATCAGTAAAGCAAGTGAAAATGTGATGTTTCCCCCTCAACTAGAGACAGTGATGTAGTGATAAGGAAATAGGTAGGTAAACTCTGATCACCGTCGTGTGAAAAAAGTAACGCTCCCAATATTTACTCCCTATATTTACTCCCTATATTTACTCCCTATACTTGCTCCCTATACTTTCTCCCTATACTTACTCCCTATACTTACTCCCTATACTTTCTCCCTATACTTACTCCCTATACTTTCTCCCTACACTTACTCCCTATACTTTCTCCCTATACTTACCCCTTATATTTACTTGCTATATTTACTCCCTGTACTTTCTCCCTATACTTACTCCCTATACTTTCTCCCTATACTTTCTGCCAATACTTACTCCCTATATTTACTCTCTATAATGACTCCCTGTACTTACTCCTTATATTTACTCTGTATACTTTCTTCCTATACTTTCTGCCAATACTTACGCCCTATATTTACTCCCTATATTTACTCCCTATACTTCTCCTTATATTTACTCCCTATATTTACTCCCTATATGTACTCCCTATATTTACTCCCTATACTTACTCCTTATATTTACTCCCTATATTTACTCCCTATATTTATTCCCTATACTTCTCCTTATATTTACTCCCTATATTTACTCCCTATATTTACTCCCTATACTTCTCCTTATATTTACTCCCTATATTTACTCCCTATATTTACTCCCTATATTTACTCCTTATATTTACTCCCTATATTTACTCCCTATACTGCTCCTTATATTTACTCCCTATATTTACTCCCTATATTTACTCCATATACTTCTCCTTATATTTACTCCCTATATTTACTCCCTATAATGACTCCCTGTACTTACTCCTTATATTTACTCTGTATACTTTCTTCCTATACTTTCTGCCAATACTTACGCCCTATATTTACTCCCTATATTTACTCCCTATACTTCTCCTTATATTTACTCCCTATATTTACTCCCTATATTTACTCCCTATATTTACTCCTTATATTTACTCCCTATATTTACTTCCTATACTTCTCCTTATATTTACTCCCTATATTTACTCCCTATATTTACTCCCTATACTTCTCCTTATATTTACTCCCTATATTTACTCCCTATATTGACTCCCTATATTTTTTCCCTATACTTACTCCTTATATTTACTCCCTATATTTACTCCCTATACTGCTCCTTATATTTACTCCCTATATTTACTCCCTATATTTACTCCATATACTTCTCCTTATATTTACTCCCTATATTTACTCCCTATATTTACTCCCTATACTTACTCCTTATATTTACTCCCTATATTTACTCCCTATACTTCTCCTTATATTTACTACCTATATTTACTCCCTATATTTACTCCCTATATTCTGATTATATTTACTCCCTATATTTACTCCCTATATTTACTCCCTATATTTACTCCCTATATTTACTCCCTATATTTACTCCTTATATTTACTCCCTATATTTACTCCCTATACTTACTCCTTATATTTACTCCCTATATTGACTCCCTATATTTACTCCCTATATTTACTCCCTATACTTTGTGTGTGTGTGTGTGTGTGTGTGTGTGTGTGTGTGTGTGTGTGTGTGTGTGTGTGTGTGTGTGTGTGTGTGTGTGTGTGTGTGTGTGTGTGTGTGTGTGTGTGTGTGTGTGTGTGTGTGTGTGTGTGTGTGTGTGTGAGAGAGAGCTAAGAGAAAAGAAAAAACAACCCATATGTGACATGTGACATCTGTGATAGAGGGAATATATTTTTCTTTCTAATCACCTCAGTGAGAAATGATGTATTTCACAGGCCCCCTGTGGAGCCTCACTCTGCTACTAAATCAAATATTTAAACAATGCCAGTGAGGGTTCAAATGTGTGATTTAATGAAGGGAGCCCTCCACCCCCAACAACCACCCCCTCTCTCCGCTATTCTGAGACTAGTGCAGATTAATGACTGTTAATCCCGATCAAAGAGGAATGTTTCAGATGACAGGAGCGGGTCACGTCGACATACCTCTTAATGGTGGAAGCCAGCGTGCTAACAGGGTTCCATGCCATGCATTCCAGCTGAGATGCCATTTGGTATAAATTATCACTGCTGGGATTTAAACAAATAAAAAACATTTTTATGAATTTTTCCTTGGGACAACGTGGTACCACTGTTTTCAGTGTAGACAAGCACCACAGGAGAGTCTGAGAATTATCAAATGTGGCCCCATCTATACAGGTTCATCCTGGACAACGGCTCATGAATGTTCCACAGAATCAGGATCCACCCACACTCACACCAACAGGGTGATGTGTTAACCATAGCCCTCCATAGCCCTCCATAGCCCTCCATAGCCCTCCATAGCCCTCCATAGCCCTCCATAGCCCTCCATAGCCCTCCAACCCTCAGATCCAAATAACCATCTGTTATTAAGCGTCTGGCTCCAGGATCATTAGTTAAACTGCCAGGTGCTTTCCCAAACACATACTTTAGATGTATCACTGCTGCCCCTGACATCACATCGTTTTATCATACCACAAGAACAGCTCACTGTAGTGGGATGCTCTGGTGCCTGGTACCCTGTACACTGACGGTAGCCTACACTCTGTCTAGTGATTAAAGTACGTACAGTACAGTGTTCTGTAGAGTTTCACTTCAAATCAATTAAACTATTTGGAGGACAGAGGGTTAAAAGATGATGAGGGTTAAACGATGATGAGTGTTAAAGGATGATGAGGGTTAAAAGATGATGAGGGTTAAAAGATGATGAGGGTTAAAAGATGATGAGGGTTAAAGGATGATGAGTGTTAAAGGATGACGAGGGTTAAAAGATGATGAGGGTTAAAAGATGATGAGGGTTAAAGGATGATGAGGGTTAAAGGATGATGAGGGTTAAAAGATGATGAGGGTTAAAAGATAATGAGGGTTAAAGGATGATGAGGGTTAAAGGATGAAGAGGGTTAAAGGATGATGAGGGTTAAACGATGATGAGGGTTAAAGGATGATGAGGGTTAAAGGATGATTAGGGTTAAAGGATGATGAGGGTTAAAAGATGATGAGGGTTAAACGATGATGAGGGTTAAAAGATGATGAGGTTTAAAGGATGATGAGGGTTAAACGATGATGAGGGTTAAAGGATTTTATTTTTATTTTTTATTTCACCCTAAGTAGGCTAGTTAAGAACAAGTTCCCATTTACAACTGCGACCTGGCCAATATAAAGCAAAGCAGTGCAACAAAAACAACAACACAACAAAACAAACGTACAGTCAATAACACAAAAGAAAAGAAAAATAGAAAAATATATGTACAGTGTGTGCAAATATAGAAGAGTAGGGAGGTAAGGCAATAAATAGGCCCTAGCAGCAAAATAAATTGCAATTTAGCATTAATACTGGAGTGATAGATGTGCAGATGATGAATGTGCAAGTAGAGATACTGGGGTGCAAAAGAGCAAGAGGGTAAGTAATCATATTCGGATGAGGTAGTCAGGTGTGCTATTTACACATTGGCTGTGTACAGGTACAGTGATCGGTAAGCTGCTCTGACAGCTGATGCTTAAAGTTAGAGAGGGGAGATATAAGACTCCTGCTTCAGTGATTTTTGCAATTTGTTCCAGTCATTGGCAGCAGAGAACTGGAAGGAAAGGCGGCCAAAGGAAGTGTTGGTTTTGGGGGTGACCAGTGAAATACACCTGCTGGAGCGTGCTACGGGTGGGTGTTGCTATGGTGACCAGTGAGCTGAGATAAGGCGGGGCTTTACCTAGAAAAGACTTACAGATGATCTAGAACCAGTGGGTCTGGTGACGGATATGTAGTGAGGGCCAGCCAATGAGAGCATACAGGTCGCAGTGGTGGGTAGTATATGGGGCTCTGGTGATAAAACGGATGGCACTGTGATAGACTACATCCAGTTTGCTGAGTAGGGTGTTGGGGGCTATTTTGTAAATGACATCGCCGAAGTCAAGGATCGATAGGATAGTCAGTTTTACGAGGGTAAGTTTGGCGGCATGAGTGAAGGAGGCATTGTTGCGAAATAGGAAGCTGGTTCTAGATTTCATTTTGGATTGGAGATGCTTAATGTAAGTCTGGAAGGAGAGTTTACAGTCTAACCAGACACCTAGGTATTTGTAGTTGTCCACATATTCTAGGTCAGAACTGTCCAGAGTAGTTATGCTAGTCGGGCCGGAGGGTGCGGGCAACCATCGGTTGAAGGGCATGCATTTAGTTTCACTAGCATTTAAAAGTAGTTGGAGGCCACAGAAGGTGAGTTGTATGGCGTTGAAGCTCGTTTGGAGGTTTGTTAACACAGTGTCCAAAGAAGGGCCAGATGTATACAGAATGCCGTCGTCTGCGTAGAGGTGGATCAGAGAATCACCAGCAGCAAGAGCGACATCATTGATATATACAGAGAAGAGTCGGCCCAAGAATTTAACCCTGTGGCACCACCATAGAGACTTCCAGAGGTCCGGACAAGTCGAAAGCCTTGGCCAGGTCGATGAAGATGGCTGCACAGTACTGTCTTTTATCGATGTCGGTTATGATATCGTTTAGGACCTTGTGCGTGGCTGAGGTGCAACCATGACCAGCTCGGAAACCAGATTGCATAGTGGAGAAGGTACGGTGGGATTCGAAATGGTCGGTGATCTGTTTATTAACTTGGCTTTAGAAGATTTCAGAAGGGCAGGGCTGGCTGGATACAGGTCTATAACAGTTTGGGTCTAGAGTGTATCCCCCTTTAAAGAGGGGGATGACCGTGGCAGCTTTCCAATCTTTGGGGATCTCAGACGATACGAAAGAGAAGTTGAGTAGGATGATGAGGGTTGAAGGATGATAAGGGTTGAAGGATGACAGAGGGTTAAAGGATGATGAGGGTTAAAGGATGATGAGGGTTGAAGGATAATGAGGGTTGAAGGATGATGAAGAATGTATCCATTAGCACCTCTAATGGGAACTTTGCAGTCTAAACCATTACTGTACGTGGTAGGTAGAGTCCCCTGTGAACAGCTCTATACATACCTGAGATTTTCATCTCTTGAGAAAATAATCAAATGCAGGGGTGTTTTGGTTTAAGCGGCTCTAAAGTTTCAGTCATCGTCCTCTACACCACTGCTTCCCAAAGGAACTTTGTCCCTGGTTCCATGGTTCTTAGTTTCATAAGTGGATGTCTATTTATTTCATGTATTTCCAAAATGTTAAAAAGTGCATAACTGCCGTCTGACTGTATAAATACAGCGCTGTTGGTACCGGGCATTTGATTGGAGCGGCTTAGCGGTTTGATTTGAGGATTCCCAGCCCCTTCCCTTCCACAGCAGATATCAGGCTGTTTATGACAGCAGGAGGAGCAGAGCCTGCAGAATGAGGCTTCCAGCACAAGTATCCAGTCTGACTAACACACTCTTATCAAGTCCAAATTCCCTTATTTTGAATCTTTATGTTCCCTGGAGCTGAAAACAAAATGTTAAAGGTATTCAAAGAATGCAAGCTAATTTTGTGCCATCTCAAGGCGAGGGAGTAAACAGTTGTGTAAGGTTACACTGGGGTTCTCTCCCCTCAGAGAACAGTGAGCTACTTATCAGTAGAAGGAATTCAACATTGGTCTAAGACTGGAAACCAGTAGTGTTTACACCACTTATCTTGGCCTGCTGAGCACTGCTCCCATTCTCTGTCTGGACAACTGTGATTCATTTATCTGGACATGATTCTCATCCATACCATCTACATACTGTATTTAACTATTTAACTCAATGAAACAAACTTCAAATATGAATAAAACACAGTAAATATGCTATTATCTTATTCTTTGTCAGGTCGATTCAGTCCAATGGAAAGTTTTGAGAGTATAACTACAGTACAAACATGATAAATGCCTTTCTTTAGATCATTTCCTGAATGGAAATCAGTACAGTCTCGTACTTCCAACTTCCTGCCACTGTTACTTCACTTCCTCCTTCCTCTAGCCACTCGGAGTGCTCCATGGCAGAGTGACTTCTCCACATTTAATTTTAGAACTATGTTGATGATGATTATTTTCTTCTTTGATGGCAGCACAACCTTGGCCAGTCAGGACGGCTATAAAGGTGCAGCTTCCTGACCCCCTTTAACCAGTGGTGTGAAGTACTTAAGTAAAATGACTTTAAAGTACTACTTATGTAGTTTTTGTTGAGTATCTGAACTTGACTTTATTATTTATAATTTTGATTACTTTTACTTTTACTCCACTACATTCCTAAAGAAAATAATGTACTTTTTCTCCTTACATTTTCCTTGACACCAAAAAGTACTCATTACATTTTGAATGCTTAGCAGGACAGGACAATTGTCTAATTCACGCACTTATCAAGAGAACATCCCTGGTGAGTCCTACTGCCTCTGATATGGCAGACTCGCTAAACACAAATGCTTAGTTTGTAAATTAGTCTGATTGTTGAAGTGTGCCCCTGGCTATCCGTATATTTAAAAAAAACAAGAATATTGTGCAGTCTGGGTTGCTTAATATCAGGAATTTGAAATTATTCATACTTTTACTTTTGATACTTAAGTATATTTAAAACCAAATACTTTTAGACTTACTCAAGTAGTATTTTACTGGGTGACTTTCACTTTTACTTGAGTAATTTTCTTTATGTATTTACTTTTACTCAAGTATGATAATTGGGTACTTTTTCCACCACTGTCTTCAACTAACTTCAATGACTAGAATCATCAAAACTATATTTGCTTAATAAGATGTCTGCATGTTAGACTGCTTTATAACATTAACAGATGTTTTAGCACTGGTGAGTGGTAGGAATGGGGCTTCGGTGACTGGCAGGGGTGGTGCTTAGGTGAGTGATAGGAGTGGGGCTTCGGTGACTGGCAGGAGTGGGGCTTCGGTGACTGGAAGTGGTGGGGCTTAGGTGAGTGATAGGAGTGGGGCTAAGGTGACGGATAGGAGTGGGGCTTAGGTGAGTGATAGGAGTGGGGCTTCGGTGACTGGCAATGGGTGGGGCTTAGGTGAGTGATAGGAGTGGGGCTTCGGTGACTGGCAGGGGTGGGGCTTAGGTGACTGGCAGGGGTGGGGCTTAGGTGAGTGATAGGAGTGGGGCTTAGGTGAGTGATAGGAGTGGGGCTTCGGTGACTGGCAGGGGTGGGGCTTAGGTGAGTGATAGGAGTGGGGCTTCGGTGACTGGTAATGGGTGGGGCTTGGGTGAGTGATAGGAGTGGGGCTTCGGTGACTGGCAGGGGTGGGGCTTAGGTGAGTGATAGGAGTGGGGCTTCGGTGACTGGCAGGGGTGGGGTTTAGGTGAGTGGTAGGAGTGGGGCTTCGGTGACTGGCAGGGGTGGGGCTTAGGTAAGTGATAGGAGTGGGGCTAAGGTGAGTGATAGGAGTGGGGCTAAGGTGAGTGATAGGAGTGGGGCTAAGGTGAGTGATAGGTGTGGGGCTTCGGTGAGTGATAGGAGTGGGGCTTCGGTGACTGATAGGTGTGGGGCTAAGGTGAGTGATAGGAGTGGGGCTAAGGTGAGTGATAGGTGTGGGGCTAAGGTGAGTGATAGGAGTGGGGCTGAGGTGAGTGATAGGTGTGGGGCTGAGGTGAGTGATGGGAGTGGGGCTAAGGTGAGTGATGGGTGTGGGGCTTCGGTGAGTGATAGGAGTGGGGCTGAGGTGAGTGATAGGAGTGGGGCTGAGGTGAGTGATAGGAGTGGGGCTGAGGTGAGTGATAGGAGTGGGGCTGAGGTGAGTGATAGGTGTGGGGCTGAGGTGAGTGATAGGAGTGGGGCTGAGGTGAGTGGCAGGGATGTGATGTCAGGTAAGGGCAAGTGAATCTACTGTAGTGGGGCTGCTCCAGTACTCACCTGTTGTAAGGGTTCCTCAGCAGTAGTGCTTGGCTGCCTGTACAGCTGTCTGATGGGGTGTGGCATCCATACACGGGTGGAGGGACAGAATACGGCTGCTCACCTACACAAGCAAAATACATTTATCACCCACCAACTCCACTGATTGAGAATTAAACCAGTGCGATGGTATATTAAGGAGTGCTTCACAACTGCACAGAGGTAAGTTTCCTGATAGATGTGTAGCCAACGTGACACTTTATACTGTCTGGGTCTGGAAGTACCACATTAACCACAAAGCTTTCAGGAAACTCATCCCTGGTCCAATGGAGCTGTTTGTCTGACAGCGCCTCCTCTGAAAAAAACTATCCTGAGAGGGACATTGAGAAAGAAACCTGTGAACTGTGTCTGAATATAGACAGCACTTCTAAAAACAAGAGGCTGTTCTTTGAAGCCGTAAAGCACACAGACAATTTTTGATTTTTCAAAGTGCAAATGAAGGATCACTGCTTTGGCTCTGCCTCCACGTGTTGTGAATGGGTCCCAGGGCAGTTCGAAACATTCCAAAAACCTTGTATTGCCGTTTCCTCCAGTTATCATTTCTATACAGAGAGCTCACGATTTACAACATCACAGTAATACAATTAGCAACACACACATCCGGCTGCTTACTAACAGCAGGACCATGGATGAAGAAAAGGACAATAAAGAAAAAGATGCTATTAATTTATGACAGTGACGTGAAGGTCAGTGTAAGACTTAACCTCACAGTGACTTTAAGATGGAGGCCACTCCCTAGGTGAGGAGTACGGAGTTCACAATACACATGCTTACCATGCAGAATCCTCTGTGGAAAAGGTTCTACCTAGAACCAAAAAGGGTTCTTCAAAGGGTTCTCCTATGGGGACAGCCAAGAGACCCTTTTAGGTTCTAGATGGCACCTTTTATTCTAAGACTGTGCATCCACGTACACACATATGACTGCTCACATACACACACACACACACACACACACACACCCCGCACACCCGCACACGCACACCCGCACACACGCACACACGCACACACACCCGCACACACGCACACCCGCACACCTGCACACACACACACACACACACACACACACACACACACACACACACACACACACACACACACACACACACACACACACACACACACACACACACACACACACACACACACACACACACACACACACACACACACACACACAAACAAACATTGCAGTAATCTAGGTGCTGTTTACCCATACTGGTCTGCTGAGCTAGGGAGTTTTCATCTTTAAAGGAGTGGCTGAGGAACTGGGAGGAGTGATGTGTGGGAGTGTGACTGTAATTAGTGGCACCATCGAAAGCACTGTAACCTGTAAACACAAAGAAGAAAGGTTTAGAAAAAGTAAATGAATAATTCCAAGACTTTCAGAACATTGAAGTAGGTAAAAACGTGGATACATGGTAGAAGTTACTGTATCAATTATCATTTAGCTCACTGGTTAACATTCATCACCCTGACCCTTTGTGCTGCATATGTAGGTAAATTCCCTCCCTTCCCCAGTAACCCCTGCGTTGGGGTGAGAGTGAAAGGCTCCTGAGTGAAAACAAACTGTGGCAGGACACTGGAGGGCTGACACCAGAATCATGCTTATGTCTGACCCAGGGTGGGACACCAGATCATCAATCACACACCAGCAAACAGCAATGCCATTAATTACACACCAGCTAACAGCAACGCCATTAATTACACACCAGCACAACTTTCACCAGCGGCCCAGCAGGGTTAACTCAAAACTCATTAAAGAGCTCTATTTGTCTTCCATCCCTGTCTGACTGACTGAGTAGAGGAGGACTGATCCCCATCACATTACACAGGGCTGGTCTGGGTCACAGTGGGCATAGTGAAGGGCACTGCCTAGGCAGTTTGTGTGCAAGGCAGTGTCCTCACCTTAGACTAGTCTGCTTTACGCACTGCAGTACAGTGGGATGTGAAGAAATACCAAATGCACTTACAAAGTGACATGACATTTTTCCTATATCTCTTCTAAAATAGAATGTTTATTTGTTGGTTTATTTGTTGTTTTGACGGTTATAAACTTCTTATAAACCATTGTGAAATATATTATGAACCATTCACAAGCCATTGATTTTGAGGACCCGTAATTAAAGATAAATCACTGAACAATGACCTTAAGGGTATTACTTACAGTATCTATGTATCTAGTATCTAGTATCTATGTATCCAGTATCTAGTATCTATGTATCTAGTATCTAGTATCTATGTATCTAGTACCAAGTATATATGTATCTAGTACCTAGTATCATACTTACAGTATCTATGTATCCAGTACCTAGTATCATACTTACAGTATCTAGGTATCTAGTATCTAGTATCTATGTATCTATGTATCCAGTATCTAGTATCTAGTATCTATGTATCTATGTATCCAGTATCTAGTATCTAGTACCTAGTATCTATGTATCCAGTATCTAGTATCATACTTACAGTATCTAGGTATCTAGTATCTAGTATCTATGTATCTAGTACCTAGTATCTATGTATCCAGTATCTAGTATCATACTTACAGTATCTAGGTATCTAGTATCTAGTATCTATGTATCTAGTACCTAGTATCTATGTATCCAGTATATAGTATCATACTTACAGTATCTAGGTATCTAGTATCTAGTATCTATGTATCTAGTACCTAGTATCTATGTATCCAGTATCTAGTATCATACTTACAGTATCTATGTATCTAGTACCTAGTATCTATGTATCTAGTATCTAGTATCATACTTACAGTATCTATGTATCCAGTACCTAGTATCATACTTACAGTATCTATGTATCTAGTACCTAGTATCTATGTATCCAGTATCTAGTATCATACTTACAGTATCTATGTATCTAGTACCTAGTATCTATGTATCTAGTACCTAGTATCTATGTATCCAGTATCTACTATCATACTTACAGTATCTATGTATCCAGTACCTAGTGTCTATGTATCCAGTATCTAGTATCATACTTACAGTATCTATGTATCTAGTACCTAGTATCTATGTATCCAGTATCTAGTATCATACATACAGTATATATGTATCTAGTACCTAGTATCTATGTATCCAGTATCTAGTATCATACTTACAGTATCTATGTATCTAGTACCTAGTATCTATGTATCTAGTACCTAGTATCTATGTATCCAGTATCTAGTATCATACTTACAGTATCTATGTATCTAGTACCTAGTATCTATGTATCCAGTATCTAGTATCATACTTACAGTATCTATGTATCTAGTACCTAGTATCTATGTATCTAGTACCTAGTATCTATGTATCCAGTATCTAGTATCATACTTACAGTATCTATGTATCTAGTACCTAGTATCTATGTATCCAGTATCTAGTATCATACATACAGTATATATGTATCTAGTACCTAGTATCTATGTATCCAGTATCTAGTATCATACTTACAGTATCTATGTATCTAGTACCTAGTATCTATGTATCCAGTATCTAGTATCATACATACAGTATCTATGTATCTAGTACCTAGTATCTATGTATCCAGTATCTAGTATCATACTTACAGTATCTATGTATCTAGTACCTAGTATCTATGTATCCAGTATCTAGTATCATACTTACAGTATCTATGTATCTAGTACCTAGTATCTATGTATCTAGTACCTAGTATCTATGTATCCAGTATCTAGTATCATACTTACAGTATCTATGTATCTAGTACCTAGTATCTATGTATCCAGTATCTAGTATCATACATACAGTATATATGTATCTAGTACCTAGTATCTATGTATCCAGTATCTAGTATCATACTTACAGTATCTATGTATCTAGTACCTAGTATCTATGTATCTAGTACCTAGTATCTATGTATCCAGTATCTAGTATCATACTTACAGTATCTATGTATCTAGTACCTAGTATCTATGTATCCAGTATCTAGTATCATACTTACAGTATCTATGTATCTAGTACCTAGTATCTATGTATCCAGTATCTAGTATCATACTTGCAGTATCTATGTATCTAGTACCTAGTATCTATGTATCCAGTATCTAGTATCATACTTGCAGTATCTATGTATCTAGTACCTAGTATCTATGTATCCAGTATATAGTATCATACTTACAGTATCTATGTATCTAGTACCTAGTATCTATGTATCTAGTACCTAGTATCTATGTATCCAGTATCTAGTATCATACTTACAGTATCTATGTATCTAGTACCTAGTATCTATGTATCTAGTACCTAGTATCTATGTATCCAGTATCTAGTATCATACTTACAGTATCAATGTATCTAGTACCTAGTATCTATGTATCCAGTATCTAGAATCATACTTACAGTATCTATGTATCTAGTACCTAGTATCTATGTATCCAGTATCTAGAATCATACTTACAGTATCTATGTATCTAGTACCTAGTATCTATGTATCCAGTATCTAGTATCATACTTACAGTATCTATGTATCTAGTACCTAGTATCTATGTATCCAGTATCTAGTATCATACTTACAGTATCTATGTATCTAGTACCTAGTATCTATGTATCCAGTATCTAGTATCATACTTACAGTATCTATGTATCCAGTATCTAGTATCATACTTACAGTATCTTTGTATCTAGTACCTAGTATCTATGTATCCAGTATCTAGTATCATACTTGCAGTATCTATGTAATAATACACGTTGAAGTTATACCGACTCCCAAAGTGTTAACATGCTACAGAAGCCATTGTGAATAGTCAACTCATAACCTAATTAATAATCAACTCATAACCTAATTAATAGTCAACTCATAACCTAATTAATAGTCAACTCATAACCTAATTAATAGTCAACTCATAACCTAATTAATAGTCAACTCATAACCTAATTAATAATCAACTCATATCCTAATTAATAGTCAACTCATAACCTAATTAATAGTCAACTCATACCCTAATTAATAGCCAACTCATAACCTAATTAATAGTCAACTCATAACCTAATTAATAGTCAACTCATACCCTAATTAATAGCCAACCCATAACCTAATTAATAATCAACTCATAACCTAATTAATAGTCAACTCATAACCTAATTAATAATCAACTCATAACCTAATTAATAGCCAACCCATAACCTAATTAATAATCAACTCATAACCTAATTAATAGTCAACTCATAACCTAATTAATAATCAACTCATATCCTAATTAATAGTCAACTCATAACCTAATTAATAGTCAACTCATAACCTAATTAATAGTCAACTCATAACCTAATTAATAATCAACTCATAACCTAATTAATAATCAACTCATAACCTAATTAATAGTCAACTCATAACCTAATTAATAATCAACTCATAACCTAATTAATAGTCAACTCATAACCTAATTAATAGTCAACTCATAACCTAATTAATAATCAACTCATAACCTAATTAATAGTCAACTCATAACCTAATTAATAATCAACTCATATCCTAATTAATAGTCAACTCATAACCTAATTAATAGTCAACTCATACCCTAATTAATAGTCAACTCATAACCTAATTAATAGTCAACTCATATCCTAATTAATAGTCAACTCATAACCTAATTAATAGTCAACTCATAACCTAATTAATAGTCAACTCATAACCTAATTAATAATCAACTCATAACCTAATTAATAGTCAACTCATAACCTCATTAATAGTCAACTCATAACCTAATTAATAGTCAACTCATAACCTAATTAATAGTCAACTCTAATTCTATAAATTAGTGCTTTCATAAATAAAAACACATTTTACAGTGGCTATAGATATACTGTAGATATTAATACACTTCAGAATTCCATCTGTGATTCCCCAGTAATTATATTTCGATAAGCGACTTCTTCTTTTTACTGTGCATTCTGACAAAGCAGGCGAAAGTAGCCTACAAATGTTGAAAGAATACTTCAAGAAATATTGTTATGCTTTTACATACTATTACAGAATGTACATGTAATACAAATGTCACCCAGCATGTAAATCAAGGGAACTCATTTATACAACTGTGTGACAACAGAATATCTGAATGATAAGCCTACTTAAAAACAAAACGTTAATTAAGAAATCTAAACATAATAAAAAGGGAATGTTCTGAAGGGTAACACAAATATTTCCCGTTTTGGATCATTGTGTACAAGGAAAGTGCCTAGAACAATTCCTTAACTACTTTATCCTCATGTTCTCCTCTTCCACTCAAGTAAACTGTAATTACACAAACACAAGTACATTGGCAAAACAGAGCCAAATACACACATAATGCCTGTCCTCACACTAACTAGTTTGGACTGTGTCGTTTCGCATGGTAACCGTAAACAGATCCCGAGTACAGTGGATTCTCCCTCAGTGAGCCTCAGTGTATTATCAGTATCTAGTGAAAGGAACCCGCCTGAGGTTTAGCCATGGTTTGTTTTCACTGCTTGGCCAGGCACAGGAGGGGTATGATAAGGGGATTGAAGGTTGGATGAGCCCTTTGATACTGATGTTAGTTGTAATTAATCCGACATTAAAAGTGCAGACAGGTTACATTTGGGGTGTGACCACGGGTGACCCCAGTAGCCCTGAACAGAAATCCTACAGCATGACTACAAATAGCTGTCTTAATAATATCACTTTTCAAAAAACATGGAAATCAGGAGCCAGGTAGATGTCACTCACAATTGGTCAGCTTCAGATAATATTTTACTGATTTAAGGAGTTATACTGAGATTAGTTTATGTCAATTTACTACAAGTTCACAAGTAATTACATTTTCTGTCATCACTGGGAATTTTATCCCCCTTCATTTATATTAATTTAGTATAATATTCTATAGCCTATACAGTAGCTACAGTATATGCCATGGCTAATTAATGGTTCGGTTCATCAAACAATGATTCCTTTAATTATGATTGTTTAGTATGTGTGTACCTTTTCAACCCCAAGACTCCTAAACATTTGTATTTGCAACAATCAATTGTAATAAAACCACAAGTCAACAATTGATTTGAATACTGTACACTCTCATATGATCAGTTTAACTATACCACAGCTGCTGTTAGAATTTCAGAGATCAAATTGTGTGTCCACTTTTAAGGAAAATAATATATTCTGTTTGAAAATAATTTGGGTTAAAATTACACATTCATTTAAAAGCAATGTCAGAAGTTCATAATATTATTCCTAATGAAAATGACTGACTATAGCACATACTAATGACAAATCATTTAAACAGTGCAAAGTTCAAATAACTTAAAGTTCTTATAAGGAAATACAGAAAACAGCATAGCAAATGCAGATATTTTCTACATTGTAAACTAATGTGAACAAATTGTCATTGTACTGTGCTGGCAATAAGATCAGGTATTCCACTGACATACATACTAGCAAAATAAAACACAAGCTTCACCTAAGAAAATGTCATCCTCGATATGAGCTTGACATTATGAATGTATTTATTGTTTTTCAGGTCTACCTATCATTCCTTTGTTTGTTTATTGATCATGAACTAGACACAGCTGTACATCACCAGAGTTAACAAAAACTGTCGGCAGGGAAATAGTCGTGGAAGCATAAAAACATAAAAGTGCAATAACTGTACAACATGATACAAAAGTACTAGAAGTATACCAACGGTTGAAACTACAATAACCATAATGAACATTACTAAACAAATGCCATATTTCTGTGAATGAAAATATTTAATTAACCTAATATCAAGTTCTAGTGCAACCACAATAACATTTTAATACACTAATCTCCAGATTAGATATTGATCTTACCCTGGTTCCTGGAAGAGGGCTGGGTGTCCATACAATTGGTCAGGTAGGGTGCGTTGCTGAACATCCTTGGCTGGCTTGGTGGGGGCTGACTGGGTGGAGGGGGGGCCCCGAAGGCCCCGTACCTGCAGGCCCCTGTGCCAGTGAACTGGCCAGAGAAGTGCAGGGTGAAGGCACTCAGGCCACAGTGAGGGTCCTCCTGGGGATCCCCAGAGCTCCAGCTGGGCTCCTGCTTGATGAAGGAGTGGGGGGCCAGCGAGCTGTAGGGGGCGCCAGTGTGGAAGTCCAGTACAGGGCCCCACTGAGGGGCACTGCTGACGGGCAGGGTACAGTTCCCATTCCCCCCTGGCAGGGCTGGCACCGGGGGCAGCAGGGCATTGAGGTCACGTACGTCTGAGCCCATCTCTGTTGGAGCAACCGCACCTGGAAACCAGTCTGTCCAAAAACCCGACAGGATCACTCTGAAAATGGACCTAAGTCTTCTTCGGCGTTCTGATGTACCGGCTCCTGGTTCTGTGGAAACTTAAGTCCAACAAAGCTTCATTGTTGCATTGAAAGACAGATTTTTTAAAGGAAAACACACACAATTCCCCCCCAAACGAAAGTCAAAACAATAGAAGGTGTCTGTTTTGTGTGCTGTGGTAGATAGTCCATGTACTGGAGAGAGGTCTGTCTGGATGTCTAACCTGGGGAGCGTTCTCTCAGCTCTGTCAATGGAGGAGAAAGAGTGGGAGAGGAAGAGAGGAGGAGGGGGGTAGCCCTCTATTCCTTTACTCATGCGTCTGTTTTCTTTAGAGCCCACAAACCTCAAATACAGACCCAGTGAGACGGCTGGAGGAGGAGCCAAGGCCAATGAGCAAGAGGGATGAGTGCTGGGCTTCATTCATTTAGTACTGCCCCTCAGCCTCTCACTTTAAACGCCCATCTCTCTGTGCACCCTAAATGAGCCTGCGCTCGTGTGAGTGTGCGTGCGTGTGTGTGCGTGTGTGTGTGTGTGAGTAAGAGAGAGAGAGTTCTGTTTGAATAGCACCCAGTTGGGGGATTTAGAAATAGTAATACAATTGTACATCGTTTCACTATTATTTTCACAACATGTCCAAATAAATTGTCAGTACCAATGTTACTGCTGGACTTTTCTGGAACATGATTATTCATTGAATCTTTGGATGTTGCCAAATAGTTCGATTTGGAATTATTATTACTGTGTGTTTAATTTATTCCGGAGGTGGCTTATTTCTAATCATTTATCCCAAAAGTAGGACATATATGGGAAGTGGATACATATTTAATATTACTGCATACGAAGACCAACAACATGTGTAAGCTATATGCTTCTGAAATAACAATATAATTTCTCATCTTTTTGGTCACAAACACTTATGTTAGCTAAAACATTTTAACGCATTTTAACGCTGCCGGGGCCTAGCGGTTAGAGCTTTGGGCCAGTGACCGAAGGTTGCTGGATCGAATCCCCGAGCTGACAAGGTATAAATCTGTCGTTCTGCGCCTGAACAAGGCAGTTAACCCACTGTTCCCCGGTAAGCCGTCGTTGTAAATAAGACTTTGTTTTTAACTGACTTGCCTAGTTAAATAAAGGTTCAATAAAATTAAAATAAATGTAAATCAGTGTCTCTTTTCCATGCAGTGCGTCATGAGGAAGTCGTCATGGTTCGGTGAGTTAAACATAATTGTCTCTCATACAGTTCGTCACTGCACGTAGCCTGTATCATGAAAGCAATTAAAAGTGGCCTATTTACGGAAATACAATTCGTAAATACAACATGAACAATGGACTGGCATTCTCGTCTCTCGAAATGTTTTGCGAAATGATATCATAGCCTGAATATGTTTTAACATTGATTAAATAAGCGGCTCCTATGAAGGTAAAACCATTTGTTTTTCGAGAGGTGCCTCTCTTCTGATAGGTATGTGTAATTGTTTTGACTAAATGTATTCTGATCATTCCTGTATTTTTTCTTCATTCGTTCACTCTATCTCTAAACATTATATGAAGCTGTCGAAAAAGTTGAACATATCTCAGTCTAAACGTCTATCAAAGTAGCCTATAATAATACAAATATTAGCCTAATAATGATAATAATAACGTATTATTGTGTTTTATTGTTACATTATATTTATATTAATAGTTACAAATTACGCTCCTTAATTTGAAGTATGCCTACATTTATAGGCTATTATGAATGTTTTGTCGATGCTGACGTGAAATTTATAGACATGTTTATTTGTGTAAATTCTGTCAAAACAGGTTTGTGACCTTGACACTGAAATTGAGGGTTTGTCTATACATCCTTTATTACAATACATGCGCAAGT
Organism: Oncorhynchus gorbuscha; assembly: GCF_021184085.1. Classification (NCBI taxonomy): domain Eukaryota; kingdom Metazoa; phylum Chordata; class Actinopteri; order Salmoniformes; family Salmonidae; genus Oncorhynchus; species Oncorhynchus gorbuscha. The sequence continues at coordinate 18,371,184 of NC_060173.1, forward strand.
ATCTTCCTGTGTAAATTACCGGTATTTTTACGGGGCTATGACTTAGAAAAGGCAACATATTGACATGTCACTGTTATTTGGTCCGAAACTAAACGAATTATGTTATTTAAAAAAACGTAGAAATAGTCTGAAAGACGAAACATATAGGACTAGCCTATCTCGTTACCTCGACGACAGGGAGACAAATTGTGCCATCGGAAAGAATCCAACACCTTCTCTATAACGGAAGGTTATGTATAGGCTGCTATAGCAAAAAAGAAATGTTCACCTAAAATGCTCTCACTGTAACACAGCATGGATTATGGCTATTTAACTGGCACAGCCTACCGATTTCCTCCCGCCATTTGATGATGGCACTGCAGCCACTGAGTCGAAGAATCAGTCAAAACTTCACGTGGTGCATAATAATTAATGTAGCTAACTTGCATCAGCACAGTGAGAATTCCGTTTCGATTAGAAAGGAGTATATATGGCCAAGTCTTATATATTTATAGCCTACCAAAAAAGGGCCGCGCAAAACCTACAGGTGCTGACTCTTGGTTGAACTCTCTGGCAAAGTTAAGCGAGCAACACAAAGACACTCACTATCCGTGAACGTGACCCCGACCCTATCTCGACCAGTTGAGAATTTCAGGAATTGTATTGTCTAATGCGTTCAAAAGTTAAATGGATGCATTTTAAGTCACAGGGGAATGGTCCATTGTTTGTCTGAAATAAGCTTTGTAAACCAGCAAGGTAAAGAATGTGAAAAACTGGATATAGAAAGCAATGACTTGTAATAGCATACCATTAGCTTTTTGCCAAATCTTGCACATTCAGATGCAAAGAAAATGTTAGGCTACTTTCCCTTCTGTGACAGTGCACTAACTCCTCTTCCCAACCCTGTCTGCTGTGACCCCATCCAGGGCGTTAGTAAGGGAGAGAGGAGCCGATCTTCACCTGGGAGTGAAGCCTACTGTACGCCCACAAACAAGGACGCTCGCCCATATACACTCACACACACTGTGTTCCTCACTCATCAAAACCCCCAACAAGCAGTGTCCAACTGTAAAACCAGGCAGAGATCCAGGAATCTGTCAGAACCTGTGTCTGTATGGTCAAATTCCTCAGTGAGTTTACTGAGCTCAGTAATAAATAGCTGGGGTGACCCAGCTTTAGCCAGTTGGATGGTGGGGGGGACAGCAGAATGCTGCATCAGAGTTCTATCATAACACACTGCAACACACAGGGAAAAACACAACATAACATAGTGTTTGTGAGGTTAGAGTCAGTGACTCACTGCTTTAGCTGGCAGAACAGAAATGGCTGTGAAAAGTGCTTATTGCATAGGCAGGGCTGACTCCAGCCTCTTTAAACCGTTTTTTATTGTTTTATTTAAAAATGTTTTTCAGTCATTTGTGACCGACAGCCTCATTTGGTCTTATGTAGCAAAATTTGAAATTGTGTTTTTTACTTTGGATAAAAGTAGAGACTCAGCTAGACAATGGTATATCATACACTGCAGTTGAAGAACAATGGAAAAGTAATTCAGCTTTAAAAGTTGATAAACTTGTAACCCCACTTTTGAGAAAATGGCAGACACTCTTATCCAGAGCGACTTACAAGAGCAATTAGGTTTCAGTGCCTTGCTCAAGGGCAGATTTTTCACCTAGTTGGCTCGGGGATTTGAACCAGTGACCTTTCGGTTAGTGATCCAATGCTTTTAACCTCACGGCAAAATATTTTAGTATTTCTCTCTTGATGGTGGAGAGAAAAAAGTACGTTTTAAAGTTCATTTACAACAATTCTACACATTTTAACAATTTTATAAAACAAATTATGCAATTCTACTCATTTCGCAATGAGGCAGAGATAGAGTTTTAAAGCTGCGTGCCGTGTCGGATTACTACAAATTTAGATGGCTGGCTAGACTAACTAACAATTTTCAGATGATTGAGTGACTGACATAACAAGACACATTTTTGTGATATATGTTTTCATTTTTTTTTTTTTGCCGTCAGTTTCGATAGCTAAATCATTCATTGCTGGACCAACAACATAGGGGGAAACAAAGCATGTTAATGAAGAAAGATGTATTTTACCAATGGAAATGTTACAAATAGACCCCAATGTGTTGTTCTATTTAGCCACATGAGAAGTCCTTGAGCAGTCCCACTGTTTTTGATATATGACAGCTTTTAAGGTTATCTGTACTGCTTCTGGTCTTGCCAACTCCTCAGTGCTCATGGCAACACTGACACAAACAGCAGACATGGAAGAAAGTGAACTCAACATGGCATCCACCTCAATCTCAGTTTACATGGACATCAAAGCAACCAATCATCACCACTGATTGCAACATTGTCAGCTCTGTTCTCAGTAACTGCCTCAATTTGTTACTGTACTTGCCAGAAATGTTCTTGCAGGGAATATGTCCCGGATCATTAATAACAGCGTGTCAACTTTTCTCTTCATAGAAATGATTGTCCAATACACTAGCAAACGGCCATAGGCCTAGATGGACATTTGGTCTATACTGCAGGATGACGTGTCAGAGTTTGTGGTCCCTAACAGAAGTACCTACTCTGCATCATTTCCTCCTCATATCTTCCTTGTAGGGTACATAGTGGCCATCCTGTAACCAATTAGACAAGATATGCTCAATTTGTTCAGCATTTGGGCCGTGTTGCGGCCGGAAGCTTTGGCCTGAGGATATACGCAGCAGCTCTCGTTAAACTGATGAGCTGAGATAGTTTCTGACTTCACCATCTGGAATTCTAGTCTGGGGTTCTGCTAAAAGCTGCTGACCCACGATTCAACTCTTAAACTCAGGGAAGAGAGCAAGAAAGAAAAAAGACTGTCATGTTGGGAAGAGTCACTGTGTCAAAGTCCTTTATCTTACCATCAACAGGGGAGTTGGAAATTGGAGATTGGAGAGGGCTGAGTCTGAAGCAGGCTGGGGAAATAAAGACAGAGCTATAAGACAAGTCAGACTGCTGTTCATTCTAGTGGTGTACTGCAGAGCCTTGTCCGCGGTACCTTATGACTTCACAGCTTAATTAATACTATGATATTTAATACTTTATATGATTGCCAGCTACATATGTATTATTTCAACATAAATGCAACTACTGTATTTTTGTGAAAATGTCTTTCTTTGTGTTCTCTGTGTTCTGACGAATGGGCAGATCAATCATGATACCTCTTTAGATGTTGTTTGATAGGAAGGACTGAGAAATACCACAGATCTTGATAGCGAAGATTGAATGAGGCACAAAGTTGCAGTCTTTCTCTCTCTCTTTTTGTCTAACACACATAGACCCTTTTCCTCTATAGTAAAGGTTTAGCTATCCAGAGGAACTCTGAGGCATTCCGCATTTCTTAAAAATATCAGAGATGAGTAATAGCTCCCGAGGCAATTTGAATGAATTTTTACTCTACAAACAACAAATTATCTTCAAATAAAACATGCATGACTTTTACTCAAGACTGCAGCTGACCCATCTTTTTATTTTCCCACACCGTGCAGGTTCAGCAGAAAGAATGGACTTCAAGGTAGAACAGCAAACCACTTCATTTGCTCTCTGCACTAATTGATCGCCTCAGTCGACTTTCAGTCATTTGATTCATCTGTAGTCTAAATCACTGACAGGCTTTATAGAAAATTACAAATGCTGCTTTTCATTCATGGCAGAGGACTCTGAAGTTTGAATATACTTCTGAATATACTTCTGAATATACTTCTGGTGCCTTGAGCAAACAGGCGGCACTTGCAGTGAAAATGTATCGTATACATGCAGAGAATATGGCCTATTTTCAATGGAGTGCAGAACACTGCTGTTGAGGGCAGTCCACAACAAACTGTACAGATGTCCTACTAACACACCATTTTTGTCAAATGAATCACCATGTCTTCTTTATCAGCTTTTGAGTTGCTTAAATGTATCTGAACTGCTTTTGAAATCCCCCTCAGTCAGCTTCAAAACAATGTCCCTCTGTTCACACTCTCACTCTCTCACACACACACACACACACACACACACACACACACACACACACACACACACACACACACACACACACACACACACACACACACACACACACACACACACACACACACACACACACACACACACACACACACACACACACACACACACACACACACACACACACACACACACACACACACACACACACACACACACACACACACACACACACACACCACTAGCCTTACCCTAACTGTCTACTGCTCTACATCCATTTCCACTGACTTTAAAGTCTACAGTAACTGTAAATGGAAGATAGTGCAGAGGGATGAAGCCCTCTTCTGTTCGGGCCCTGTAGTTGAAGCTGGTGCCATTAAGGCACCTGGTCACTCCCATCTACACTATCTGTTGATACTACTGGAGTCAGTTCACAGCAGCACAGCTGGCTGGCAGCTTGGCCACGGACACAACAACACAAACACTAGTCAGGTGTTGGGGACAGCAGAGAGAGCCTATATGGAGCATCTCTCTGTATGGATAGTAATGACTGATACAGACACCACCATAGTTGATAACAATAATCAAATCCATTTTTATTTGTCATGTACAGCAGGTATAAAAGGTGCAATGAAAATGCTTGTGTGCTAGCTCCTTCAACAATGTAGTACTATACTTAAGCAATTAGGCCCGAGGAGGTGTGGTATATGGCAAATATACCACGGCTGTCAGCCAATCAGCATTAAGGGCTCAACCCAGCCAGTTTATAATCAATAATAAAGAGCCAAATAAACAATAGCAAGTAATAGAACAGGTCATTTGCAAATTAATAAAAAGAATGAGGTGGCCATGGGGGCTTGGTGGCCTTGTGGGCTGGTGGCCTTGGGGGCTGGTGGGCTGGTGGCCTTGGGGGCTGGTGGCCTTGTGGGCTGGTGGCCTTGGGGGCTGGTGGGCTGGTGGCCTTGTGGGCTGGTGGCCTTGGGGGCTGGTGGCCTTGTGGGCTGGTGGCCTTGTGGGCTGGTGGCCTTGGGGGCTGGTGGCTTTGTGGGCTGGTGGCCTTGTGGGCTGGTGGCCTTGTGGGCTGGTGGCCTTGGGGGCTGGTGGCCTTGGTGTTCCATAATGTCCATTGTTAACTAACTGGTACATAGGACTGACTACACGATCTCTTCAGCTGTACTGGCATTCATTTAAATCAATACATAACAAGTTTAGAACCAAAACACAAAAACATAGTAGCTGCAGCTGTAAACGTAACAACCTTTCACTAAGATTATATTGGAGGAGCAACATGAGCCCCTCAGAGGGGGATAAATAGTAACATTAACTCAAGTTTCTATCAACACAATGCAAATTACAGTAAGCCTAAACTGGGGACAACTCCACAGAAAAGTTACAGATGAGCCTCAAAGCCTGGTCAGAAATAATAGCGTAGCTTTCCGTTGGGGGGTTTGATTTACAACCAGAAAGAGGTTGATGTTAGAATAACAGGTGCAGGTGGTGTTGGATTTGGGCAGTGAGGTTGATAAGGCAAAGGCCAAAACTTGTGTGAGACTTGAGTATTTTAAAACACTGGCAACTCTTCAAAAGGCTGAATGAGGAAATATGCTGCTATTTGAGCGGATGTGGGAAGCTGTCCAACATTAGCTAAACACAGGGAGACTTGGAGAGATGAGGCAGTAAGCACCGTATCAGCCAGAGTGGTACCGCCAGCTGCAGCACCATTAATTAATGTGCCTTGGTGTGCTGCAAGTCAGATGACCTTGAATCCATGTCAAAAACACTACACTAAACTATGACTGGAAAGTACAGAAACATACCAACAACATTGTTGTTGTTGCAAATGCAGTGCTAAGGATTCATAAGGCGTCATTTTGGTAATACTTTTGTATGAACTATGAGTGTATATAACAAGTTCACACCGTGTCTACTGTACCTGTGTACAGTCACACAAACAACACTTCAATAACATCCATAGTGAATTACATCCCTTTAACTGTCTCTTAGTGAATTACATCCCTTTAGCTGTCTCTCAGTGAATTACATCCCTTTAGCTGTCTCTTAGTGAATTACATCCCTTTAGCTGTCTCTTAGTGAATTACATCCCTTTAGCTGTCTCTTAGTGAATTACATCCCTTTAGCTGTCTCTTAGTGAATTACATCCCTTTAGCTGTCTCTTAGTGAATTACATCCCTTTAGCTGTCTCTTGGTGAATTACATCCCTTTAGCTGTCTCTTAGTGAATTACATCCCTTTAGCTGTCTCTTGGTGAATTATATCCTTTTAGCTGTCTCTTAGTGAATTACATCCCTTCAGCTGTCTCTTAGTGAATTACATCCCTTTAGCTGTCTCTTAGTGAATTACATTCCTTTAGCTGTCTCTTAGTGAATTACATCCCTTTAGCTGTCTCTTAGTGAATTACATCCCTTTAGCTGTCTCTTAGTGAATTACATTCCTTTAGCTGTCTCTTAGTGAATTACATTCCTTTAGCTGTCTCTTAGTGAATTACATCCCTTTAGCTGTCTCTTAGTGAATTACATTCCTTTAGCTGTCTCTTAGTGAATTACATTCCTTTAGCTGTCTCTTAGTGAATTACATCCCTTTAGCTGTCTCTTAATGAATTATATCCTTTTAGCTGTCTCTCAGTGAATTAAATGAATTACTATAAGCCGTTATAACTGCGTATGGATCCCTATTACAACCTTTATAAACAGTTTACACAGAACATTGTCTCTTCGTAAATGTCCCATAGGTATTCCTCAACAAGTAATTTACAATAGATAAAGAGGAAAGTCCCATGTAGTATGTGAGTTCTACATCCTAATAACACACTATCAATCTTCTGAGTTGAAATGGTTCCGTCTCTACTCTCTGCGGTTTATGGGGAGGAGAAAGTGGAGAGAGCCTGGCTGGGGTTCAACAGACAGAAAAATTATGTTTGGTCGGCCCATTTCTTCAAAGATACCATCTCTGTGTATAAGAACGCCACAGCATCAGTTTAGTAGGAATCAAATACCAGGCCCACAAATCACAAAGCAGTGCTTGTCTTCTGCCAAATCCACAGAACTGAACTCTAAAAGTGAAGAACACGTCAGACAATTGGTGTCAGCGATGGGATCCAACCCGGCTCATAATAAATAAAGAACGTATTGCTTTGAGAAAAATCCAAATGTTACAGTGTTTCAAATTGAAAACATCATCATCACCTAAGGACAAGGTGTGCTGCTGGGTTGTTTTGATCATGCCACTGCCTGGCCGATGTTTTGATTCCTCTGACTCACCAGGGAGATAATGATGTGTCACCTGATGAGCTCAATTTGATCATTGTTGGGTGGTGAGTGAGTCATTAGTTGTTGTAATATACACAGGTAGTGATGTGGAAGCCACATTCAAGGTTACGTTCTGTTCCCTAAACATCACGTCCTTGTCACCTGTCCATGAGGCAGATACTGCAGTAGCTGCTATTAGGGAGTCGGACTCAACAAGAGGACATTTCTGGCAAGAACGTTTGGCAGGAAACCTAAGAAGAGCACAGTTACAGTACATGAGAAGGTCTATCTGAGTCTGCCACTGGCTGGTCACTGGCTGGTCACTGTAGAGTATTACACAGGTACCACATAGGCCTACAGTAGCCTCAATACAAATCACGTATAGTAGCTCCAAAACGCATCAATATGTTCCATGTATCATGTGCATCACACATTACATTAGACATGTTCCAGAAAGTTAGACATGTTCCAGAATAATGTTATATTCTAACATATTTTCTATATTCTCTTTGTGTTATTGACAGATTTGACATCCTGACCAGTGGCCATTTCTCTGTGGAATTAGTTTTTGTTGTTGCGGTGCAGCGTCACCCATTACCAATGTAATGTTGTCTCCTTCCTGGACAGTGGCTGTGAGGCATTGTGTTCACTGTCTAAACACAAACCTACTGTGTCATGGCTCTCTCTCTAAAGGAAGATTAGTATTTTTTATTTAACTAGGCAAGTCAGTTAAGAACATGTTTACCTTGTCAGCTTGGGGATTTGAGCTAGCAACCTTTCAGTTACTGGCCCAACACTCTAACCACTAGGCTACCTGCCACCTCGAATCAAAAAGAGCCACGCACCATGTTATGGTGTGTGATACATGTAATATAAACGTGTAGTTTTTGTATACAGCATTAAATTATTGCAGATATTATGAAGACATTAAAATATACTGTAGACCTTTTTTCTAACCTCCCCAAACTCTTTACATTGCACACTCTCTACACTTGATGATATACAGTTATGTGTTGCTTTTTTTGCTCTGGGAAAAACTAACAAAACTTCACTTCTGATGCTAATACATTACAGAACACACCAAACAAATAAATAAACATTGCTTATCACTGCTGAGGAATGGAAAAATGCATACAGTGGCACCAGCAAACCAGGAACTCCATTGATCTCAATCTGAAGACCTTTGACCCCATTTGTCCTCCAATCTGACAGGTCATTAAACACTGAACTCTACATCATCAATCTGAAGGTCATCAATCAGGTCTGATCCTTGTTTGAAGAAAGTTATTTACAGACTTTATCAACAAATCTACATGCTATCCCTAAGAACTCAACAACTGAGACGGAAGTGAATAGATCCTTGACAAAACAAGGAAGTGGGTAGATCCTTGACTGTAACGTAGGCGGAGGGGAATCAGGAAGCAAGCGCAGTTAGTGTGTTT